>NC_045428.1:147177257-147483434 GCF_902635505.1 Sarcophilus harrisii | reverse complement strand
CACTACCTATGTGCTTTGTTTAAGACGTCTCCTCAGGGATCTTATATATATAAAAGAAGAAAGAATTCCTGGTTTGTGGAAATTGTAATAACAAATTACCGTGCTAGCAAATACCTTTTCTAAATATCTGACTAATAATCAATGGGAAGTACCCCTGTGGGGGCTCAGCTGTTGAAAATATTTGTCAGTCTTCTGACAGATTTGTGGTCTTGCTCAAGATCAGTAGCTCTTAGAATAGTAGCTCCTGGGTTCCCAGCCTAGTTAGTGGAAGTTAATGGAATGGTTCCAAGTGTATGTGTGTGAGTAAAGTAGGTTCATAAATAATAAGGAATTTTAAGGTCATGTAGCCAACTCCCTCATTTTTCAGATGAGGAAACTGAGATGGATAGAAATGAAATGATTTTTCTACTGATAAGGAATGGAAGGGGAATGAAACAAGCATTTATATTTATTGCCAAGTATTATGCTAAGGGATTTACATATCTCTCTCTCATCTGAGCCTCACAACTACCTTCTGAAGTAGGTTCTGTTATTATTCCCATTTTACAGTTGAGGTATGGTTAAGTGACAGGCTGGATTTGAACTTAGATCTCATTTAACTCTGGACTCAATATTTTTACCTGCTGCACCAGAAAAAAAATTATTTTTGTAGTATACTAAAGATCCTGGGTGCAAATTCAGGTTCTTGGATTTTAAATCAACTGCATCATGCTGCTTCTTTCTTAGTTACTGATATAGCTAAGGTGTGGATATAGTACGAGACCTTGAGTTAGGAAGACCTCAAGTTCTGCATCAGATACTAGTATCACCTTATGAAGATGTGAGATCTCCCACCTGTTCTTCATATGAAAAGTGAGAATAAAAATAATAACACCTGCTTCAAGGATATTTTGAGAATCAATGAGATAATATCCTTTGCAAACCTTAAAGTATTATGTAAATACTAGCTATTATTATCATTTTAATGATTTGTGAAATTTTGTAGTTATTGCCTCCATAATTGAAAATGAAAGTCATTTATAGAGAAGTGGATAAAAATATAATTTTGGCATTTCATAAAACAAGATATAATTTTATGTGTAAAATAGCCACTGACTTTAATTCTACAGGTAAGACTTGAAAAGACTTGCTGTTGAAAGAATTGAAACTCTGAATTTCAATGATCTTAAATATGATGGAAAACTTGGGTTATAATATGAGGTTTGTGCCAACATGATATTACTCTTCTGATTTTCTTTAAGGAGACATAATTGGACTTTATTAGAAACAAAAATGCATGTCTCTATCTCCTCATATTAATATTTCCTCATACCCTAGTTTTGTGAATAAGGAAATAAGGATCTAACACTACCTGGAATTCCTAATTTCCTCTCTGCCCAATAAAGTCAGTAAGAACCAAGATAGAATTTTAAAATAAATCTTAAACATAAACACAACCTTTTGATAACTTACAAATCATCTTCCACTTTCTATTTGTAGCACATAAATGAGCCCCATTTGTTTATTTATTTTTAATATAATACAAAATAGAAATAAAAAGAAAAAAATTGCCGTGATGAGAGGATTCAAAATATTAAACTACCCATTGTTTTGAAAACTGCCCATCCTTTTGTTGCCTCCTTATAGGCACAGGCACTGACCTGGAGTAAAAAAAAAGACCTGAGTTCACATCTAGTCTTAGATACTTATTAGTTGTTTGACTTTGGGCAAGTCACTTACCCCTGTTTGCCTCAGTTTCCACATCTGTAAAAAGAGCTGGAGAAGGAAATGGCAACCAGAGTCCAGAGTCAGAAATGACTGAAACTCATCACAGTATGTGTGCAACCATAGGAGAGACAGGGTGGTATAGTGGTTGGAAGGCTGACCTGAAGTTAGGAAGACCTTGCTTCTGAGCAAATCACTTAAGTTTTCTGTTCCTCAAGCAGCCACCAGCTCTCTGGGACTCTGAAGTTATTAATAAGCTATTGATCTGTGTTGATAAAGGCATTTTTCACAGGGAGAATTTCTGACATTGATAAAATTGTAGGTCTCAAATTAAAAACACACACACACCAGTATATACAATGAATACTTTGCTCAAGCGTGTGTGTGTGTGTGTGTGTGTGTCTCATGTTCATGAGACAGTGATTGTGAAGTGTGACGTTGTCATAATGGAAAAGGAAATTGAGAGATGAGAGTATTTATATGGAGAAACATGATGAATGCAAATGTTTATTGTGTGTACTTGAAACTCTTATGTATAATATTTCAAATAGAGAAAGATATTTTTAAAAAATACGTCTGCAAAATAGGTTGAATTATATATTGATCTTAGGTTAGAGATTCTTAACCTTGTGTGTGTGTGTGTGTGTGTGTGTGTGTGTGTGTGTGTGTATGTATGTGTTGTGAGCCCCTTTGGCGCAGTGTGTTGAAACCTACAAATTCTTTAGAATATTTTAAAAATGTGTAAAATAGAAAACATAAATAAAAACAAAGGAAATGATTATATTGAAATAAAGATGTAATTTTCCCTCATTCTAGTTCATGACACCCCTAAAATTTATCCATGGATTCTTTGTCCATGGACTTCAGACAGTTGAGAATTTAGTCTCTTAAAGCAAACAAAGAAACAACAACAAAAAAACCCCTACCATCACTATATAACTGTAACTATTTTAGAATTCACAATTCTTAACACACATTTTGGATATAGCTTGCAGCTTGAAAGTAGTTTTGCCTGCTTTAAAACTACGTTGTGAAGTAATTCAACTTGCTGAGCTAACTATAAAGACAAAGGAAGTAACTAAAGGGCTTAGTTCTCTACCCAATATCTCAAAGCTTTAAAGACTGAATTGGTGGTACTCCACCTTCATATTAGTGCTTCTAAATTCCCTTTTCTCTCAGTTCTTTCAATATTAAAAAAAAAAAAAAAAACAACCTTAAGTTTTGGGGAAGTTCTTGAGAGGAAAAATATAATTAAGAACTCATTCTCTTTGCTATTTCACATTGGGCTTCTATAGTTTATGGCTTATAAGTAAGGATAATAGATAAAATTTATATTGTCTAGAGTCTTTAATTGAAAAACTGGTCTCTAATCAGGTTTTTGGATATATCTTAAGAATTCAGAATACCAAATAGGTCGTAGAAAAAGTTAAAATTTTAAAAATTTAGACTTGAAAGTGAGTCATTTAGAAGAGAATATCCTGTATAGTCATGTCACAATTTTTATCCTCTTCAGCCTTTCTTTCAGTTTGGCTGTCTCCTTTTGCTTGGAAATCTCTTCCCTGCGGCTTCTGCCACACTAATCTTGCTTGTTGTTGTTAAACACTGAGCAAACAAAGGAGTTACAGTTGCATCCAGCATTCACCAACAATACTACAAAGTATTGTAGTTGAGTCCACAAACATTTATTAAGCAGCTGCTGTGTGCCAGTCATGGAGCTGCCAAGTGTCGGGTGTTCAAAAAAAAAGCAAACAGCTCTCAATAAACTGGTAGCCCAGAAGGGAAACAACATGCAAATCAAGACATTCACAGTAATGAACTGGAAATCCTCTCTGAGGGAAGGCACTCAGATTAAGCAAGTTTTTTGCCGAAGGAGGGACTTTGAAGGAAGCCTAGAGGCAGAGATGAAGAGGGAGAGAGTTCTGAATTTGAGTGACTGGCAGCGAAAATGCCTGCAGAGCATTTTCTATTATTTTCCCTTTCCCTTTCTGCTCTTCTTTTTCTCTTGGAGCTAATTATTGATGTGCTCTTTGGCCCTTTCCTTCCCTCGTCCTCCCCCTAACCCCTCCCACCTCCCCATCCAGAGCTGTATCATAGCTTCAGCTAGTACTTCTATGAGTATATCAAAATCAACATAAATCAATATATTCCTCATTTCCTTTTTTATCCTTGACTTTTTGTTTTTATTTTTTTTTCTAATTCAGTTAAAAATAAGTTGGTAATTTAATTGGAATGATATTGGATATGTGAGATAGTTTGGGCAAAATTGTCATTTTTATTATATATTTTTTCCTGCTTACTCATAAACAATATTTCTCCAATTGCTTAAATCTGATTTTATTTGTATAAAAAGTTTTTATTTTATTTACATAGTTCCTAGGTTTTGTTTTGTCAGGTATACTCCCAGGTATTTTATACTGTTTAAAGTTATTTTAAATTTTATGTGTAAAATAGCCAGTGACTTTAATTCTACAGGAAAGACTTATAAAGACTTGCTGCTGAAAGATTTGAAACTCTAATTTCATGGTCTTAAATGTGAATGAAAATTTGGGTTAGAATATGAAGTTTGTGCCAACATGATGTTACTCTCCTGATTTTTTTTTAAGGAGACATAACTGGACTTTATTAGAAACAAACATGCATGTCTATCTCCTCATATTAATTTCTTTTTTTTTCCTATCTCTTCTTCCACAGTTTTGTTTCCGATAAATATGAATGCTAAGGATTTATGTGGATTTACTTTATATCTTACTATTTTTAATTGTTTCAACCAACTTTTTAGTTGTCTTTAGGATTTTCAAAGTATTTCTTATAGATCATCATATCGTCTGTAAAAAGAGATTGTTTTAAAGAGGGAAAAGGACTCACATGTGAAAATTTTGTAGCAGTCCTATTTGTAGTAGCAAAGAATTGGAAATTTAGCTGTCCCTCAGTTGCTGAATAAGTTATAATATATGAATATAATATTCTACTGTTCTAAAAGAAATAATGAGCAGGCTGATTTCAGAAAAAAGCCTAGAAAGACTTACATGAACTGATTCTAAGTGAAGTGAGCAAAATCAAGAAAAGATTGTGCACAGTAACAAGATTATTTGATTATCACCTATGATAGATTTAGCTCTTTTCAACAATAAGATGATTCAAGGCAATTCCAATAAACTTAAGATAGAAAGTGCCATCCATATCCAAAGAGGGAACTAAAAAAAATGAATGTGGATCAAAATATAGTATTTTTATCTTTTTATTGGTGGTGTTGTTGGCTTGTTTTTTTTTTCCTATTTTTTTCCCTTTTGATCTGATTTTTTTTTTTGTTCAGCATGATGAATATGAAAATATATTTAGAAGAATTGATTGCACATTTTTTGTGAAGATGAATGTTGAAAACTATCTTTGTGCTTGCCATCTAGGGGAGGGGGTGGAGGGTGGGAGGGAAAAAATCGGAACAGAAGTGAGTGCAAGGGATAATGTAAAAAAAATTACCCTAGCATGGGTTCTGTCAATAAAAAGTTACTATAATAAAAAATAAAAATAAATTAAAAAAAATTAAAAATAAGGTTTGCTGAAACCTCTACTGAGAATAAAGATTGAAGATTTTCTCTTTTTTTTTTTTTTTTTTTTTTTATTTAATAGCCTTTAATTTACAGGATATATATATACATGGGTAACTTCACAGCACCAACAACTGCCAAACCTCTTGTTCCAATCCTCCATCTCCTACCCCACCCCCCCCACCCCCTCCCCCAAATGGCAGGACGACCAGTAGATGCCAAATACATTAAAATACAACTTAGATACACAATAAGTACACATGACCACAACATCACTCTGCTGTACAAAAAGAACCAGACTCCGAATCACCGTACAATTAGCTTGTGAAGGAAATCAAAGATGCAGGTGTGCACAAACACAGGGACTGGGAATTCAATGCAGTGGTTTTTAGTCATCTCCCAGAGTTCCCCCCCTGGGCATAGCTAGTTCAGTTCACCACTGCTCCATTAGAAATGATTTGGTTGATCTCGCCGCCGAGGATGGCCCGATCCATCAGGACTGGTCATCATCTAGTATTGTTGTTGAAGTATATAATGATCTCCTGGTCCTGCTCATTTCACTTAGCATCAGTTCGTGTAAGTCTCTCCAGGCCTTTCTGAAATCATCCTGTTGGTCATTTCTTACAGAACAGTAATATTGAAGATTTTCTCTTAACTTGAATTCCTGACTCTGGCTGATTTTAAAATACACGGTCATCACATTTTTCCAAATGTACTTCTTGTACCTATAAAACATTTCTTAGCATTATGGTAATTGGTGACTTTATTATTCTAATGTGCCATCAAGTCAAATCAACAAGCATTTATTAAAGACTTATTGTGTGCTTCATCATGGCTGCCTTCTAGAATAATAACTCATTTAGAGATATGACATGAGATTTGGTTCTTTTTTCCCATTTCTTTTAAAAAATTAAATATTTATTGATATTTCTTATTTTATAACGGTTTGGTCATGTATACTTATTGTGTATCTAATTTATATTTTAATATATTTAACATCTACTGGTCATCCTGCCATCTGGGGGAGGGAGTGGGGGTAAGAGGTGAAAAATTGGAACAAGAGGTTTGGCAATTATTAATGCTGTAAAGTTACCCATACATATAACCTGTAAATAAAAGGCTATTAAATAATAATTAAAAAAAAGATATTTCTTATTTTACATCACCAATATTTCCAAATGTATCCTTCTACATATGTCTCCTAGAAAGCCATCTCTTATAACAAAAGAAATTTTTTTTTTTGCAAAATTACTCAACATATCTAATAAGTCTGATGTTAGATACGCTATTCCATCCCTGTTGTTTTCTACTTCTTTTAAGGAGAAGCAATATTTTCTTTGGATCCATGTTTGGTCATTATAATTCTGCAGCATTCAATTTCTGTTGCTTTATGGTGGTTTGCATTTATATTACCAGGATTTCTGATATCTCTTGTGTCTCTGTGCCCTATGGCTCTGGCTCTTTCTTTCTTTTTCTCTTTCCCTCTTTGGGACTTTCTGTGAGCATGGGAATGAGATTCCTTTTTCCTGGTACTTATCGAAGCTGTTTGCACATGGTTTTATACCTGTGTGCTGTGTTTTATATAGAGAGAGGTTCTCTCTGGATATGGATGACATTTTCCATCTGTCGGAGTTGTCTTGGATCATTCTATTGCTAAGAAAAGCAAAATCTACCACAGTTGGATATCACCTTTTCCTTCCAAAAATATTCCTTCCCATTCTTTACTCAGATACCTAGTCCCTGTAACATAGAGTAGGAAGTTGTTATTTAATTGTTTCATTCTTCATGACCCCATTTGGGGCTTTCTAGGAAAAAAATACTGGAATGATTTACCATTTTCATCTTCAACCCATTTTACACATGAGTAAACTGAGGCCACCAGGATTTAAAAATGTGCCCAGGATCACATAGCTAGTGCCTTTGTTTGGTACTACTGAGAGGTAGTTATTTTAATTAGACACTTCCTGGTTCCTTGGAATTCCCTTGAAATAGGGCTTTATTTACACTGCTTCTTAAACTTTAGCTGCTTTTATTAATCACTTGTTATGTAAAATATTAAGTGACTGTAAATTTCTTTCTTTTTTATTTATTATAGCTTTTTATTGACAGAACATATGCATGGGTAATTTTTCAACATGGTCTCTTGAATCAGTTTTCCAACTTTCCCTTCCCTCCCTTCACCCCCTCCCCTAGATGGCAGGCAGTCTCATACCTGTTAAACATGTTAAAGTATATCTTAAATACAATATATGTGTACCTATCTGTACAGTTCTCTTGTTGCACAAGAAAAATAGGATTCAGAAGGTAAAAATAACTTGGGAAGAAAAACAAAAATGCAAGTAGTTGGCATTCATTTCCCAGTGTTCCTTCTCTGGATGTGTAGCTTGTTCTGTCCATCATTGATCAATTGGAACTGAATTGGATCTTCTCATTGTTGAAGATATCACTTCCATCAGAATATATTCTCATATAGTATTGTTGTTGAAGTGTATAATGATCTCCTGGTTCTGCTCATTTCCCTTTGCATCAATTCATGTAAGTCTCTACAAGCTTCTCTGTATTCATCCTGCTGGTCAATGATTACAAATTTCAAAAAAATCAAACAACTTAGATACCAGTTAGTTAGAATCTTTCTCACTAAATCCTCAATAAGTTCCAATCACTTTTTAATTTAATACCCCTCTTTTTTTTTTTTTTTTTAAATTCTCAGGCTGGTATACAGCCTAAGTCATTCAGTTTTTTCCTTGTAGCCAAAATTCAGACTTTCCTCTCCCCTCCCAAATGATTTACAGTATAAAGTGATGAATCTTATATGGTCTTTCTTCTTATGCAGTTTCATCACCTTTCCTAATGGTACAAGAGAAAAAGCTCTGAATTTGGAGTTTAGAGACTTCTTAAAACCTTTTTTTCTTCCTAGCTATGTGACCTTGAGCATTTGCTTTCACTACATTTTCCTAAGTTTGTTTCCTTAGCTATAACACAGGAATACAACTATTTATACAAAATATTTCACAAGATTATCACGAGGGATTTATCCTAAACCTTAAAGTACTATATTCGTATAAATTCAAATTGATTGTGAGTTGATATTCTAACATTAACTGATGTTGCCAGTTATATGGCAAATGGCCAGGTTTCCTAAAATGGTAGTGTTTTCCTAAAATGCATTTGTATCATAGAACATGATTGATTATGGTTTGCTGAAGCAATTATCACAGGATGAGCCAAAGGAGACAGAAGAAATATTTCCCTAAGATACTGCATGACTCCAGCTGATATAGAACAGATGTGATTTGCAGGGGAATAACATATGCAGATAGAGCAACCTGGCATGTAACATGCAATTACAGATGGGATGGTTCTTTTTGAATAGGGTGTTGTCCTACAGACTTATGTGCTGCTCTTGGTCACAAATACCAGATGTTGCAGATCAGACTTATAACAACAACAACAACAAAAAACACTCCAGCAAAATCATAGTACAAACTTTACATGTAGATAATACCGAAAGGAATTTTGATCACACTGATCACCTCAATCACATGTCACAGAAATCAATGAATGTTTATTGAACACACATTCTTTAAAATGCATTGTGTCTAAAGGTCAGTGTTGAAAAATTACCCATGCGTATGTTTTGTAAATAAAAAGCTACAATTAAATAAATAAAAACACACGCACACAACCCCCCCCCCCAAAAAAAACCCAAATAAATAAAATACATTGTATTAGGAGTAGGAGATAAAAAGAAGCTTACAAATAGCTACCTTCCTTCCAGTAGATTAGAATCTAAGATGATGTATCCATAAAAAATAAATAAAATAATTAGGTGAGGTGATAATGGGTGAGATGACTGATTCTGGTAATAAATGTTATAGGAAGTGTTATAGGAAAGAGCAAGTATGTGACTCAGTGGATAGAATAAGGTCCTGAAGTATGGAATAAATGAATTCAAATGTGGCCTCAGATACTTACTAGCTGTGTGACTGTGTACAGTCACTCCTGATTGTCTCAAAAAAAAAAAATTAATTGGAAAGTTACTTGTTGGGTCAAAATAACCAGAGAAAGCTTTGTAGATATTGCAGCTTGACCTCAAATAAAGGTTAGAATTTAGATATTTGAAAAAAAAAAAAGAGAAAAAGACCAGAGGGAAATTTATAGGAGACCAAGTCTGCATGGTTTTGGTGCTTCCTTTTGTGTGCTATACAGCCTAGGAAAAGATTGGATAGAATAGATGTAAAGGTAATCAGGGTTTAGGATTGTCATGACAGACATGGTACAAGGTAGGATGGGGGGAACCTTAGGATATTAGGCAGGATATCACCAAAGTGACTGAAAGACTGAACAATGAGTCAAATGTAGTTGGATGGGGATTAAAGGACTCAGTTGTTGCTTGCCCATTCTTTTTTTCCCCACTTAACATTTTTTCCAGTTATTTGTAAAGTTAATTTTCAATATTCACTTTTATAAGACTTAGTGTTCCAAATTTTTATTCCTCCTTCCCTTCCCTTCCCCGAGAGAGCAAGCAATCTTATACAAATTAAATATGAGCAGCCCTTTTAAACATATTTCCAAATTTGTCATATTGTGCAAGAAAAAATCAGCCCAAAAGAGAAAAAGTCATAACATTCACTTTTGTAAGATTGAGTTCCAATTTTTTTCTCCTTTCTTTCTTTCCTCCCTGTCTCCCCAAAACAGTGAGCTATATGTAGATTATGTATGTACACATGGTCCTTCATTCTTGAAGAGGCCCATGACATCAAGCTGGTGATACTATGATATACAAATGAATTAAATTTAAGCAAGTCACCTTCTCTAGAGCCATCTGGGTCCAGAAACAAATAGATTGGGATGACCAAAGATGGCTCTCAGTAAATGGATTCAGTAAAATTCAAATTGACTGAATGCTTAAAGATCCAGGGAAAAAAGTCAAAAAGTAAGTTTGTTGGGTGTGGTGGGCTAAGAAACAAGACAAAAAAAGAAATTGTCCTTAGAGAAAGGAGTTTGTGAAATGCAAGTGTTAGAGGAATAAGGTTATTAAGGATGAGTACAAAAGATGGGAGTGTAAAGGAAGAAGAAATCAGTTAATTCATTGAACAAGGTAGATTCGAGTCTTAGAGGCCATTTGACCATAATGACAATAATAATAACGAGAGTGTAAGAAAGGGTGCTACAGATGAATGATAGAATTAGAATGTCAGAGTTAGGATGTCCCTGAGAGATTATCTAGCCCAACTTTTTTTTTTCTTTTGAGACATATGGGATTACATGACTTGTCCAGGATCACACAGCTAGTACGTGTCTAAGACCACACTTGAATTCAAGTCCTTGTGAGCCCAGCACCGGTGCTTTATTCACTGGGTCACTTAGCTACCATTTAGAAACTGGAACACAAATTGTACTTTGCCCAAGGTCATATGCCTAGTAAATGTCAGAATTTGGACTTGAACTTGTTTTCTGTGGTCTTTTTAAAAAAATTCTCATTTCAGATAGAAAATTTCTCCTTCCTTTTCCTCCCTCCCCTGCCCAATTGAGAAGGCACTAAATAAAATGCCCATTATACATATGAAGTAATGCAAAGGTCTTTTTGCTATAGACCCTACAGATGGGGAAAACATAACATTAGGAAGAATCTCATTATGGTGAATCCAGTAGCAAAGGTTTGATCTCTTCTGTCAGTTCAGTTGGGTAGACAAGTAAGGACTCTCCTGAATATCAGTGTCATTTGATTGTACAAGTTACATGGAGCAGGAAAGTTAGAATGAGTGAGTTTGTCCATTATATAATGGGTTTCTGCAGGATACGGTGGAAAGAGAGTGATTGGATTGAACAGAATTGATTTGTGAGGCCTTCAAGGGCACCTGGTAAGGTGTAGATGCTTTTGTTGAAACTGACAGAGATGGAGTGCCTGGTGAAAGAAACATAAAATAGGAGGAGAAGGGAACCAAGGTGTAAGGCATTAGTTGTGGGAGTAGGAAATAAAGTTTTAACCCCTGAAACAAGAGAGTAGAGAAATGGATTTGGGTGAAAAAGCTATCTTATGGACTGCTGTAAGAGGGCAATACTGGTGTTGACCTTGCTGGGGTTTTTTTTTTTTTCATTATTTTATTTTGTTTTATTTATTTATTTTATTAAAGCTTTTTAATTTTCAAAATATATGCATGGATAATTTTTCAACATTAACCATTGCAAAACCTTCTGTTCCCTTTTCCCTCCTTTCCTCCCACCCCTTCCCCTAGGTGGCAAATAGTCCAATAACTTTAACATGTTAAACATGGTATAAATATATGTTAAATACAATATATACATATATATTCATACAATTATCTTGCTGCACAAGAGAAATCAAATCAAAAAGGAAAAAAAAATGAGAAAAAGTAAAATGGAAGCAAACAACAACAAAAGAAGTGAAAATGCTATGTTGTGATCCACACTCAGTTCCCACAGTCCTCTCTCCGTGTAGATGACTGTCTTCTTCACACGATCATTGGAACTGGGCTGAATGACCTCACAGTTGAAAAGAGCCGCATTCATCACAATTAATCATTGTATAATCTTGTTGTTGCCGTATATAATGATCTCCTGGTTCTACTTATTTCACTTAGCATCAATTTATATAAATATCTCCAGGCCTTTCTGAAATCATCCTGCTGATTGTTTCTTATAAAACAATAATATTCCATAACATTCATATACCGTAATTTATTCAGCCATTCTCCAGTTGATGGGCATCCACTCAGTTTCCAGTTTCTTGCTACTACAAAAGGACTGACACATAGTTGCACATGGACCTCACTGATTCTTAAACATTCCTTATATACAGAAACTGTGGCTGGTGAAGGGATAATGTCATGAATCATCAAGTGATAACAAGGGCAAAACCCACCAAATTTGGAGTTAGAGTGCAAGGGAAGGTGATAAACATTTATTAAAAGCCCGTACTAGGTGTCTGGTAGAGATTGAATGATAATTAAGACAGAGACTCTTTTCACTTGTAGCCTACAATCATTTTACTTTTGTGTTGTTCCTTTCTGTTGAAATTAAAGGATGTGGAATCATTGAACTGGTGGAAGTCCCCGGCTTGCTGCCAGTGGAATATTTGGCGAAGTAATGAACTAGCTTTTGTTTTCATAGTCTTAGAGTGATTTTTTTTTTTTGAAGGGATGTTTTCTTTTTCTGGACTAACTCATTCAGTATTGAGAAAGCAGGAAAACTAGCTTTCCTGTTCCGAGCAGTGAACAAAAAGCAGGCAACGGATGGAGATATCCTGTTCCAGAAGACTTGGTGCACCTATTTTACATTAATCTGTTTCTTTAGTTTAGTTTTCTTTTTCTTTTTTCATTTTAAAATTAAATTATTTCAATAAATAATAATTTGTCTTCCTATTCCCTTTCCCTAGCCTTCTTTCAAATACAAAACTTCTGAAGTTTTGTAACAAATATTCATAGATAAGTAAAATAAATTTCCACATTGGCTGTTTCCAAATACTTGTCTCACCATGTGTCAAGAGTAGGGTAGCATATTTCATCATCAATCCTGTACAATCAGAGTTTATTCTGTGTAGATCAGAGTTTAGTTTTCAGTTATTAAATAAAGGAGAATAATAGTAACTACTCTAAAGTCCACCCCAAAATTGTTTCCATTTTATTTATGGTGTTTAATAAAGCAGAGTTTCGTGTGTGTGTGTGTGTGTGTGTGTGTGTATGAGAGAGAGAGAGAGAGAGAGAGAGAGAGAGAAGGGGGGTGGGGAAGGGAGGGAGAGAGAAGGAGGAAGAAAGAATGACAGGAATTCTTGGGTCAGACAAGGAGATATATGGTTTTATACCAACTAAGCTAATATGATCTTAGGTACCTTCGGTACTTTCCAATTTTAGTCTATGAATATTAGTTTTTATTTTATATTAAACTATGCTATATTCATAAAGGTATGTATATACATGTACATACACACACACACATATATATATATAAACTGTTAAAATAAAACTGTCATCAAATTATTAATATTAAAGTTCATTTTAAAATGTTTTCTTGTCTTAACTTCACTACTTAAGAAATCTGTGATTTCATCCATCCAGACCAATCAATAATTAGATCAGAATTATTATTGGTACTGGAAAGGGCTGACGTATTGGCTGTGCTTGGTTTCTGTGGCTACTCAGATTGGAATTCCCTTCTCTAGCCACTACTTTCTTATTTGTGAGATATCTTGCTATGAGGTCAGGCAGTCTCTCTGTATTTGTATTCCTAGGATAGCAGAGTGTATAGATAAACATTTAAATGCTTGTGGATCAATTGATTGGCTCTAGAACTGAGAGTTCTATAAGTTGCTTTAGCCAAAACAAACTGTCACTTGGGTAACCAGATTTATTATGGTCTCTAAATTTAGCTTAGCTGTTCAGTGCCAGGTCTGTTCCTGAAGGTTTTCTTGGCAGGACCTGTCAGTCAGTCACTCAACAAGCACCTTACTTTTGTGCCGGGAATCATGCCCAGGACTAGGGACCCAAAGAAAGGCAAAAACAAGATCTCTGCCATCAAGGAATGCTAGCTATAGGTGACAACATGTGTGCACTAGTCACATACAGTCTAAATGGAAGGCAAGCTCAGAAGGAAGGTACATAGTGATTGAAGACAATGGAAAGTGAGATTTGAGATGGAGGAGTAGACCAAGGTGAGGAGAGAAAGAGCTAATTGACTTTTTGTTGTTGTTTGTTTGTTTGCTGAGACAATTGGGGTTAGGTGACTTTGACATATCTTTAAAAAAAAAATAAAACAAAAGAGAGAATGAGGTGGAACCTCTGGGCCATGGGAAACGCCTAAAGAATATTTTAATGGAGGGTCATACCAGAAGTGATACTTATATGGTATATCTTTAAATATACAGGAATGGAATTGTACACACCCACAAGGAGGCATCTGAATGAAATGTTAGAGAAGGCCTCATAAATAAATTAAACAAAAAAATCAGCAATAAATGAAACCATTCTTATCCCTTGGTGAATAATATTTACAGGTGAAAAATATTTCTTTTACTGAGTCTTAAGGCATCTAATCCTGTGTTGTCACACTCTCAGTTTATAAGAGAATGGGTAGGACAATGAGACAAGGAAGTGGGTGGAACACAGAATTAACCATCTGAATAAGTTTCAAGGAATGTATATTTGGGAAAATATTGTACAGATAATATTGGATTTGTGCTCAGAATCTAGGCTGACATCCCAACTCTGTTACTTAGTTGTGTGACAGTGGGTAAATCAATGAACCACTTTCATTTTCATTTTCCCTATTTGTAAATAGGTGCTAGGTAATTTTAGAGTTTATATTGGCCTTTTTATTGTTAAGTAAACTAAGACCCATAGAGACTATGTATGTATGTATGATCCATACATTTTTGGAGGTACAGCAATCTACAACAGAAGATTATGTGATGATCAATTCTGATGGACAATGAGATGTTTCAGGCCAGTTCCAGTAGACATGTGATGTAGAGAGCCCTCTGCATTCAGAAAGAAGACTGAATATGGATCACAATATAATAATTTCACTTTTTTGTTATTTGCTTGCTTTTTGTTTTCTCATTTTTTCCCTTTTTCATTTGATTTTTTTTTTTGTTCAGCATGATAAGTGTGGAAATATGTAGAGAAAAATTGCACATGTTTAACATATATTGAATGACTTGCTGACTAGGGGAGGGGAATAAAGGAGGGAGGAAAAAACATGGATCACAAAGTTTTGCAAGGGTGAATTGAAAACTATGCATATATTTTGAAAATAAAAAAGCTAAAAAAAAGAGAAAAAAAACAATTTTTAGTGGTGGAGCTAGAATAATTAGAATCTAGGTCTCCTGGTTCTTAGGTTATAGTTCTTTCTGCTGTAGGTAATAATTCTTATATCTGCTTTACTCTCTCTTCTTCCCTACCTCCATCTATTACATATCATTATTTTTCAAGATGTATTCTGAAGAAACTATGACATTTCATATCAGTGATATTTTTTCCCTAAAATATTAAATTTGAAACTAAAAATTTAATATCTATTATATTAGTAATTTTCATTATGAAAACGTCTAATTTTTCCAACTCCTTTATTTTATTTCCTATATTAGAGACAATTAGGTTTCATGGTGGATAGAGAGAGCTAGGCCTAGAATTAGAAAGAGCTAAGTTAAAATGCAGCCTCAGAAGTTTATTAGCTGTGTGACTCTGGGCTAGTTAATTAACCTTTGTCCCTTTGCTCAACCGTAAATGAGGACAATAATAGCACCTACCTTCTAGAGTTGTTGTGAATCAAATGAGGTAATATTTGTTCATTGCTTAATCCTGTCTGGCATATAGTAGGAGCTTAATCAATGCTTACTTCTTTCCTTCCCATTCCCATATTCTGTACCTCTAACTCCTAGTTTCTTGACCAATATGTTTCAAGCCCAAAAGTATTCTGTGATCAAATTAGTGGGAGAAATGGGAAATAATGGGGCTAGAACTGTCATTTCATTGGAATAGGGAATTCCAGATACACTTCCCTTGCACGTCTTCGATTTATAAAATTAAAGAGCTCCTTGAGGATACAGATAGGTTAAGGCACTTTCTTAGAGTACTGGGGTTAAAGCTTGGATGTATGTGGGGCAGGACTGGGGAAATGACAGATCAGATAAACTTTTTATGCCTTCAGTTAGTGAACATGTATTTATTAAATGTGCTATACATTTATAGCAGAAATGAAATAGATCCTCTCCTTAAGGAGTCTGTTTACTATTGGAGGTAGAATAATATTTATACATATAAATAGGGAATAATTTGGAGGTGAGGAGGGGCCAGTAGCAACTTAAAAACAGGTAGAAGGATTCAAGCTAACTTTACTTGGGTATGGGGGACAGTCATGGGCAAAGCATGCAAGTAGAAAATGATAAATAATATAAAAGATGTTGTAATACACTATACTCATAGTTCACATTTATGTAATGATTTAAGGTTTACAAAATGGTTTTCTCATAACCCTGTAATAAGTAAGATAGCATAAACCCAGCTTAAGTTATAGAAACTAAAGCTTTCAAAAATTGAAATCAAGGTCACTGTAGTTACATATATACACACATATGCATACATATACATATAAACATACATTAGGAAAAACAAATGCAGTTTAATAATACTTGAAGCCTTATAAGAACCCTATGCCATTTCAGAATTGCAGTCAAAGTTGCCTCCCACTAATTCCTTTTAAGTTTCCATAGGGAATAGATGATCACTATGATAGTGAATATAATAGAATATTATTGTACAATAAAAATGAAAAAGAAAGGTATTGCATCTCCTTGCAGATGTCCTTGAAGTCAAGAAGACCTGAGTTCTATATCCTACTTCTGACCCTTGGGGTAAGCTTATTTGAACTGATGCAGATTAAAATAACAGTAAACATAATGACTACAACAAGGTCAATGAAAACATCACTAAAAGGAAGGCAAACTTTCAGTATCTGAAAAAAACAAACATTTTTTCAAGAAACCTGATAATGTAACACATATCCTGCCTCATCAAGGAAGCAAGGAATTTACCAGAGTAAATATTGTATATGCTTTCAGAAATAGGTACTTCTCAAATATTCTTGTTTAATTCTTTTTCTTTGTTACAAAAGAGTGTTGAATTTGGAGTGTGTGTAGGATTTGGCTTTTCCCCCCATCTGTGACTGTGTTGTATAGGGCAAATGATCAAAAACTGAGCTTTTTGAGACGACAGCTTTATGTACACACATAGAAAAAAATTTAAAATATTTGAGATGATTTAGGCCAGTTCCAATGATCTTGTGATGAAGAGAACCATCTACACCCAGAGAGAGGACTGTAAGAACTGAGTGTGGGTCACAGCATAGCACTTTCACTCTTTTTGTTCTTGTTTGCTTGCATTTTGTTTTCTTTCTCATTTTTTCCCTTTTTGATCTGATTTTTCTTGTATAGCAAGATAATTATATAAATATGTATGCATATATTGGATTTAACATATATTTTACCATGTTTAATATATATTGGATTACTTGCCATTTAGGGGAGGAGGTTAGAAGGAAGAGAGGGAAATTAGAACATAAGGTTTTGCCAGGGTCAGTGTTGAAAAATTATCCATGCATATATTTTGAAAATAAAAAGCTTTAGTAAAAAAATATTTTTCTCTTGAGTTTAAGGATGTTGCCAAGTCTAATAGCTTTTTTGTGTACCTATAGGATGTTAGTGGTGGAAGGAGTCTTGGAGATCACCTCTTCTGACACCCTTATTTCCTAATTAGGGAACAAATAGACTTAGACATTTGCACAAAGTTTTATAACTAGCAAGTAGGTGGCAGTGTCAGAATTAAACAGATTCCCCTCTATAGGCCTACGTTACCTCATCTGCAAAATGAGTTAGACCAGAGCAAGGATTTTTACCCTGGGGTTTGTGAACTTAAAAGAACCAAACACAACTTTTTAAATAGCTAAAATTTCAACATAATTCTTTACTTTTGCAATTCTATGAAGTTTATGGATTTAAAAAACCCACATTATTTTGAGAAGGGTCTGAAATCTTCTTTAGACTTTCAAAGGGGCCATGGACTTGAACAATGGTGTCCTATTCAAAAAGAAACTATTGTATAAAGAAGAATCACCAAATCACATATAAGGATCCTCATAGGCAGCAATTGATTTAAAAAATCATCCATTAATATTATTTTTTATTCTATTGTGTATATAATATATATATATATATATATATATATATATATATATATATATATATATATATATATTTGCTGAGGCAATTGGGGTTAAGTGACTTGCCCAGGGTCACACAGCTAGGAAGTATTAAGTGTCTGAGACCAGATTTGAACTCAGGTCCTCCTGACTTCAGGGCTGATGTTCTAACCACTGCACCACCTAGCTGCCTCTACCGTATATTTTTATGTAAATATTAAATGTTAAATATTTTCCAATTACTAGGTGTGCTGTATATGGAGGATGGAGGGTAGAGCATATGAAGGATATGTAACATAGAATATGATGAATTTTGGGAATAAATGGAGCCCTATTTGACTTTGATGTTGATATGTAAAAGGGAATAAGGTGATATAAAGAGAGAAAGGTAAGTTAGAATCAGATTGTAGAAGGCTTTATTGCCAGGCTAAAGAGTTTGGTTTTTTATTTATAGAGGCAATATTTAGCCATGAAAAGTTTTTGAAGAGGAGAAGAACATAGTTAATTAGTAGATATAGTGAACATCTTCCCCCTTACTTGTTTCTATCCCTCTTTAATTATTGTCTTGTTTTTCCATCACTGCCATTCTTGAGTAGTTTTTCCCCTCAAATATCTCTCCTCACCCATCACCTTCCCATGAGCTTTTCCTTGTAATTAAGACAGAAAAAATTTAAGCAAAACCAACAATTACATAGAATGTGTTTGATAGCTTATGCAAAGTCCATTTCCACAATAGCCCACCTCTCTAATAAAAGATAATTCTATATTTCTTCATCTTCTCCCTAAGATCAAGATTATACATTCTTTTTCCTTAGAAGTCTCATCTATTTCTTATCTTTAGCCATCATGTCTATGCATATGACTCTGAAATCTACATCTTTAGTATTAAAGACCCTGATCCTCGTCCTTGTTTGGTTAGCCACCTGCTATTCATCTTCATCCTCAAACTTAATATGTCAAAACCAAACTCCCTATCTTCTTCTAAAATTGGCTCCTCATTTATTTTAAATAAAAACCTATTTTATTAGTCAATCAAGGTAGAAATCTCAAGGTCATCTTTATTTGCTTTACTGTTTACCACATATTATCACTGTTCAATTCTTATTGATTTTATTTCTATTATATCTTTTGCATGTGGTTCCCTCTTTTCTCTTAGTTTAGGTCCTCATAGTCTTTTACCTGAATTATTATAATAACCTCATATGAAATGATTTCCTCAATGCCAGATCTTTTCCTTCTGTCCATCTTACAGATTCAGTGTCATATATTTGGGATTTGAAGGTACTTTAAAGACCATGTAGTATCTAGCCCCTTCATTTATAGATGAAGAAATGAGTCCTAGTGAGGTTAAAATGTCTTCCCCAGGATTACAAAGGTGGTAAACAGCAGAACTGGTATTCAAACTCATAATACTTTGCACATGCTTTCATCATGTCACCTCTAGTTTTTTAAAAAAAAATATTAGTGAGCCCCTGTTGCCTAAGAACAAAATCCAAAATTTTCTTCCAAGTCCCCCCATAATTTAGTTCCAACAAATCCTTTTCTTTTCCTTTTTTCCTCTCCTTTCTTCCCATCCATTTCCATCCTGTCCATGTCCTGTTTTCCTATATCACTCAGGCTCCTAGTGTGTCCACTTATAAGTCCCATCCCATTACTGAAGAAATGGAAACTTTGACTTCTTCTGTTTCTGACTTGGGCCTGTTTTCTCCTTAGGCAGTCTGGTTGCCATCTCATCTCCATGGTAAGGTGGGGCTTACCATGCTAGATTTATTACAGATATTAGAACAACAACCCATTCTAGGTCAGAATTTCAGGGCTCAAGTGATCTACCCTGGCAGGGATTACAAGTATGTACCACCATGTCTATACCAACATATTTTTCAAAACTTATCTGATACTACTCCTTCCCCTGTAATATCCCCTTTGGTACTCTATTCAGACTGAAGTGTTTTTATTCCATCTTTAAAAGCCTTCTCTCTTCCATTTCAGTCTATTAGAGTCCTATGGAACCAGAAGTTCTAGCCCAATACTGTTTCCTTTGTGAAACCCTTTTTGATTTTTCTATTTGTTTCCCCTAGTGTCCTTATTAGGCACATAATAGATGCTTAATAAATGCTTTTGGCTTTTTTCCCTTCCTCAAACAATATATAATGACTTTTCATAGTGCCTTATTTTTTCTTTTTCAAATAATATATTCTTCCTTGTAGTAGACTTATTTTTATATGTGTCATATGTTCCTACTAGATTGTAAGTTTCTTGAAGATTGGACACCCACCCCTTATAAATTATTAGTACAGGGAATGTTACTTTGTCTTCATGCCCTTGTGTGACATGATATACTAACAATTTGTAGATAGATTTTGGCAGTCAGGGTGAGAAAGTTTGATGGTTATCTAAATATTTAGGCAACAGCTGTCAGCATAGCATGCTTTCTAGTCCATCTGCTTTAGTGTGTGAAGACAGGAGAGAGATGCTTCTGGTGTGTCATGGAGCCAAACTGTCTTGGGTTAACACCTGTGAAAATATTAATACATATTTCAAAATTAATAGTTTTAAATTCAGTCTCAGCCTTGAATTAGATCAGAGACCAGAGTTTCAATAGTCTACTTTTCAGGTATAATGTGGTTGCTGTTAGCAAATTGGTAACTAACTGCCTGACTTCTGTCAAATAGATGCTCCAGAGGGTAATCTCTACAGTGCTAATGAAATAGTATGTCCAATAAGTAGATTTTTGCCTGACTCTGCCAGCATCCTAACATGACCATTGACTGCATCAGATTCATACAATAAAATATAGAGGAAGTCACTGATCTGGGTTCTAGCCCTGCCTCTTTTACTTGCTATATGATCTCTCTAGACCCGAGTTTCATCTGTGAAATTGAAACTGCCTTCCAACCCTGACCATTGTGTGAGTTTAACTCTTTTGCAGTCTTCTTCCTCTTCTTTTTCTGTGCCATATTTGACTAATGTTTTATTTAAATCTCTTAATTTTTAAAATAATAGCTTTTATTTTCAAAATATATGCAGATAGTTTTCAGCATTCATTCTTCCAAAACTTTGTGTTGCAAATTTTTCTGCCTCCCTTCCCCATATTCCCTTCTCTTGACAGCGAGTAATCCAATATATGTCAAACATGTGCAATTCTTCTATATATATTTCCACATTTATTGACTAGTATTAAATGATTGAATGGCTCTAGTTTATTGAACAACAGAAATTCCTCTTGATACAACTGATCTACAGAATATGGAATATTAGACAACAGATTGTGTGGCTACTTCACTTGGGTAGATAAGTTCTTTGGTTTTGTACTTTTTACCCTATGGCTTATGACTGTCCTCTGTTGAAGATATGAGGTGTTTTCTGTATGATAACCAGGAACTTGTTTTTGACATTTGATGCATATGTCTTTTGAGTTGTTAGAAATGTACAAGTTGCATGAAAGAAATTGAATAATTGAGCCTTCCTCCCTTCCTTCTTCTCCCCCCTTTTCCCTTTTTTTCTTCCTCCTTCTTTTTCTTCCTTCCCCATATCTTTCTTGTCCCTCTTTCCATTCCTTCTTTCTTTATTGTCCTTCCCTTCTATCTTCCTTTCCCTCTTTCCTTCCCTTCCCTTCCCTTTTCTCTTACCTTCCCTCCTTTCCTTTCCTTTCCTCCTTCTCATTTCCTCCCCCTTAATCCCTTGTCCCTTCTCTCCCTTTTTCCCTTCCCTCCTCTTTTCCCTCCCTCTCTTGTTTTTCTACCTCTCCTTCCCTTTTCTCTCTCTCCCTTTTCCTCTTCTCTCTGTTTTTTTCTCTCTTTCTCTGTCTCTCTCTCCTTCCCCTTCTTTCTCTTTGCTGGTGTAGCAAATGGCTGGTCTTGGGGCTGTTTTGGGTTAATTTAGCCATTTTTTGAAAATGCACAGATGTCTCTGTCTTGAAATTCATAATAGACATTATATCATAGCCCTAGTCACTGAAAATTTCTTGTATATATTCTGAAATGTTTCTTTTCAGCGTCTGGCTTCCATCTGCATTTTAAATTCAATTCAACAAGCAGTTATTAAATGCAAACAACTTGAAAGATAATGGGGAGACAGAGATATAAAGATCTCAGGCCTTGCTCTCAAGGAGTTTATAGTCTAACAGTTAGAATTTGCATCAGATTATAGTCACTTCCGGCAGCAAACCCAAGAAAAACTCGATAGGATGGAGTTGAATAAATAATAACGATTCTGTTATCACAATATGTACTGTCCTTAGAGATAAAATTGTCCTCTGTGTCTCTCTTCTCACCTCTGCCATCTGCTACACTTTTAAAGTTTATCCTTGCTGAATTGAATTCTTGCCAAGTTGACTCTTCTCTTATAATCTGTCAGTTATCCTTCTTTCAACAATGATAAATCCCAACTTTTATATTCTGTTGCAAGGTTGTCAGGTCTCCTTTCACACACTAGCACCACTTATTTATTGCCAAAGAAAGCTTTCTCTTTCCTGATTTCACAGAATTTTCATTCTGTTTTGAATTCTTACAAGTGTTTCTCTTCACCTTGTCTACTTCCCCTCACTCCTCTCTAGCTTCCACTTAAAAACCTAGATTTTGTATTTTAAGAAGTCCCTTCTGACCTACGCTAGTATAGGTTGCCTTTAACTGCTTTTTCATGTGTTAATGACAAACATACCCAACATAGCATCATCATTCCATCAAGGCTATATCACAATAACCTCATTAATATATCATGATTAAATACTATCATCTTAATTTGACAGAATCCCATTGTAATTGATTGATTGTCAGAAAAATGGGGGGGTGCCTGTTGATTGATTGATTCATTGTTCCATGATATATTGGTAATTGTTCCAGAAAGTAAGCCATCAAGCATTTATTAAGTTCCTTTTGTGTGCCCTATACTATGTGAAACACTGGGAATATGTAAAAAGAATCCTTAAGGTGCTCACAGTCTAATATAAGAGGAAGAATATATATGCAAACCTAAGGTACAAATAAGATACACATAAGATAAATTTCAGATACTTTCAGAGTATTAACATTAATACAAACATTAAAGACTGGGAAAGGCTTCTTTCTAAACTTGTAATTTTGGCTAAGACATTAAGGAAATCAAGAAGAAGGTGAGTTGCTTAGATAAAGAGGGAGAAAATTTTAGGCATAGAGCCCAGCCAGTGAAAATGTTGGGAGATGAAAAGTCTTGTGAGCAACAACAACAGCATGTAGGCCAGTGTCATTGGATTGTATACAGAAGTGGAGAATATTGTGGGAAGGTAGAAAAGGGCCAGCTTCTGTTTAACATCATTTTTTTTTAAAGCATTCTGTTTATGTTGAACCAATTGCTGACATTAGACAAAGACCTAAGGAGATTTACCCTCTTACAATTGCTTTTATCACCATATGCCTAAATTTCTCTTACCATTTGAACCATTCATAGGGCAATTTTATTCAGAACTCTGTAGATGTCTTGGAGGATATCTCACATATATGTGTTTATATCCCCTGGGGCTCAGCCCATTGCCCTCCCATAGAAGCCATTTGAAAAATATCTGTTAAATTGAATTCTCCTCTTATGACTACACAGAATAGCATATTTATGACATAACTGGAATGATTGATCTTTCCCTTTCTTCCTTCTATTTGGTATGCTAGCCTCTGGGGGAATTTGAGGAGGGGAAGGATTGCAAAGGAAAGCGATAAGACTGCTTAGAAACTATGATTTCAAAATTTTAGAGAGGATGCTGAATTTGGAGACAGAATAACCTAGGATTTGAATCTCACATCTTTATAGTTGGGTAACCATGGATCCTCAGGTTACTCACCTGCAAAATGGGTAAAACATATCTATTATATCCACCCCATAGGTTTCTTGTGAGACTGAAATGAGAGAACTTAATTTAAATGTTTTGCAGACTTTTAAAGTGTCATAAACTTGATGATGATAATGATGATTCTGTGTCAAGACGGAGAGATCATTTTATTCTCCCTTTCTTTCTTAGTTCCCTAAGTTAAAGCATATGGAAGAAGAATTGTCCCCCATTTTCCTGTATATTCATGAAGACCATTAATAATAATAACAACAATGCACATTTACATATAACTTAAAAGAATTCTAAAGTACTTTCTTTCCTTACCAATCTTTCCTAACCAGTCTATGAAAGTTGTAAAAGTACTACATTTTTTTTTTTTCTTTGCAGCTTTGACCTCAGTTCTTCCCTTCCCATATTTATTTAGATTTTTTTTTTTTTTTTGGATTAGGTCAAAAAGGAGATTCTTTGTCTCAATCGCTACCTAGCCTCAGTCACTAAATGGGTACAGCCTCCGTCAGATTGAGACCTGTTGAAGATCTTAACTTAAAAAGACCAAGGTCTCCCACTGCATCCAGGGCTGTCTCCAGTCTATATCTGGCCACTGGACCCAGAGGGCCCTGAAGGGGAAAGTGAGGCAAATGATCTTGCACAGCCCTCCCTCACTTAAGTCCAATTGACTTGCAAATCATGGTATGAGCTCCCTGAGGTCATGGTCTACCTTTGAGAATGAATGACAAATGAAAATTTTTATTTTACTTGTAAGAAAAAAGAGGCTCTGGAGATTTTGATTTACCCATGATTATATATTGATCCTGAGTATCTAAGGTATATCGTTAACCCAGGTCTCCTGGTTCCAAGTTAATGGTACACCTATGCTGCCTCTTTGCTGTTGCTTTCAGGGTTTGTGGAGGGAATGGGAATGAATAAGATTGCCCAGAGAGAAAAGTAGGAAAGAGCGCTGAGGTCAGACCTTGGGCTGTACCCACCTGAAGGAGGTGAAAGAAGTAGTAGAAGAGGCTATAAAAAAAAAAGAAATAGAACTGGTGATAGAGAATGTTGCTTTTAAAATTAATAATAATCCAGTGGTACAATGGATAGAGCATTGCTCCTGATGTCTGGAGGACCTGAGTTCAAATATGGCCTCATATACTTAGTAGCTATTGACCCTGGGCAAGTCACTTAACACTGTTCGCCTCAGTTTCCTCATTTGTAAAATGAGCTGGAGAAGGAAACAGCAAACTACTCTAGTATTTTTGCCAAGAAAATCCCAAATGGTGTCATAAAGAGTCAGAATGACTGAACAACTAAACAACAAATATTTTAGTGGGTTCCATCACAGCTTTCTAAACATTTAAGGCCATATAAAAGCAGTGGCATAAATTGAATTTTATTCTGTGTATTTTTTCTTTCCTCTTACAAGATAACTTTCATTTTCCCATTTTTAAGCATTTAGAATTCCCTTATTGAATCTTTAGATCTAAGAATCCCTAAATTTGAACTTAAAATGAATTGATTCAGTTCAGTTCAGTACAGTAAGCATTTATTGAGAATCTCCTATGTCTGTCAGAGGTACTATGCTTGCCTCTAGTTCTATAACTGTTTTGTGAATAATATCGGGGAATACAGAGATGGAAACAAAACAGTTTTGATCTTCAAGGAGCTTTACTGGGAGTTTACAGTCTGTTGATCTGGCTTGTCATTGCAGTCTAATGGCAAGAACAGGATTTGGAGACCATGAAAACTTGATATTTCTGCTACTAAGTTGCCTGTATTTGCATGCAACTTAGTAGTAATGTATTTGTATTATATTATATGGGGTAACAAAGCATTTGTAAGAGGGACAGTACTATCTGGGCTTCTTCCCTTATAGTAGTAGTAATAATTGACATTTTATATAATGCTTTGAAATTGTCAAAGTGCTTTAAAATTTGCCAAGTATATTATTTCATTTCTGCCTCATAACAACCTTGTGAGGGAAATAATACAGACATTTTTTGTCTTTATTTTTCAGATGAGAAAACTAAGGTTTGGAAAGTTTGTTACTTGTCCCTGGTTACTCAGCTAGTTCTTAGCAATGACAAGATTTTAAGCTTCATCTTCCCCTTCCAGAGTCCAGCTCTTTAAGCACTCTGCCACCCCTTCTCCCAACTCTAAGACGAGTGGATTGAATTAGATGATTTTTTAAGGCTCTTTCAAGAACAAAAATTTTGTGGTTCTCTAATTACTCTGTGCTTGGTCTTGATCATTGTTTGTGTGGCTTTTTTCAGTATTGAAAACTTTTCTTTTTTTATTGAAGCTTTTCATTTTAAAAACATATGCATGGATAAATTTTCAATATTGATTTTTGCAAAATCTTGTATTCCAATTTTCTTCCCCTTCCTCTACCCTCTCCCCTAGATGGCAAGTAATCAATCCAACATATGTTAAACATGGTAAAAATATATGTATTTCTAATATAGGCATACATATTTATACAGTAATTTTGTTGCACAAGAAAAATCAGATCAAAAAGGAAAAAGAAATGAGAAAAAAGAAAATTCAAGCAAACTATAGCAAAAAAAGTGAAAAGTGCTAAGTTGTGATCCACACTCAGTTCTCACAGTCCTCTCTGGGTGTAGATGATTCTCTTCATATAAAGATCATTGGAATCGGTTTGAATTGTCTCATTAATTGAGAAGTTCTGCGTCCATCAGAATTGATCGTCAGTATAATCTTGCTGTTGCTGTGTAAAATGATCTCCTGATTCAGCTTATTTCACTTAGTATCAGTTCATGTAAGTGTCTCCAAGCCTCTCTGAAATCATCCTGCTGGTCAATTCTTATATAACAATAATATTCCATAACATTCATATAGCATATATGCCCAGAAAAAGAACTCTGGGAGATGACTAAAAACCATTACATTGAATTCCCAATCCCTATATTTTTGCCCACCTGCATTTTTGATCTCCTTCACAAGCTAATTGTACAATATTTCAGAGTCTGATTCTTTTTGTACAGCAAAATAATGTTTTGGTCATGTATACTTATTGTGTATCTAAGTTATATTTTAATATATTTAACATCTACTGGTCATCCTGCCATCTAGGGGAGGGGGTGGGGGGGTAAGAGGTGAAAAATTGGAACAAGAGGTTTGGCAATTGTTAATGCTGTAAAGTTACCCATGTATATATCCTGTAAATAAAAGACTAATAAAAAAAAACATTCATATAGCATAACTTATTCAGCCATTTTCCAATTAATGGGCATCCATTCAATTTCCAGTTTCTTGCCACTACAAAAAGGGCTGCCACAAACATTTTTGCACATGTGGGTCCCTTTCCCTCCTTTAAGATCTCTTTGGGATATAAGCCCAGTAGAAACACTACTGGGTAAAAGGGTATGCATGAAAACATTTTTTTCTCTTTCTTTATGTCAACCTTTTCTGTGAAGCTTTAAAAACATTATTTGTGGAAAGAAAAATTTTTCATCATTATAAACTTTAATCACTGGCAAGAACAAATATTCAAATGTATAAATGAACAAAGAATCATTCACAATAAAGGGAATTTCCATTATTTGCTCTTTTTTTTTTAAAGGGTATATAAATTTTAACAAAAAAAAAAACTGACTTTTCCTATTTGTTTTTATCCTCTTCTGGAATTTTCCTGTGTATTTCCCAGGATTTGTGCATGGTCATATATAGCATTAAACAGTTCTTTATATTCTCATGTCAGAGGTTATTTCTTGATCTGTAGGATCTAGGTGATGTTGGGAACTTATTATTTCCTTGATTCAAATGCTTCTATTTTGGTAGAACCTTCCACCTCTGTGCAGCCTTTAGTGAAATATTTAGAGGAAAGGTTTCTAGAGGCAAAATACATTGACCTAGATTGAGCTCTCTTTCCCCTGGACTACTATAACACTATAGCTATTTGGAATTTCCTTCCACCTGGCGCTGTTCTATTCACAGTAGGCATCTGATAAAGTTTTATTATTAAATTGTTTTGCATCATTCTTTAACAATTTTGTGTGTAATATCCATTTAATAAGACTGTAAGCTTCTAAAGGGCAGAGACAATTATCTTACACTTCTTTTCTGTCTCTACCAGTATTTATGTAATATATATATATATATGTATATGTGTGTGTATATATATACATTTATATAAAAATATTTGATTGAATGAAATCAAATCATCTTATACTTCTTTTCTGTCTCAACTAATGTTTATTTAATTTATATTTATATAATTTATATATAAATGTTTGAATAAATGAAACCAATTTACTATCACATTAACTGGTGGGCAGGAACTATGTGGGCAGAGAATGTGGCTTTTGCATTTTTAACCTAAATAAATACTTGGTGAATAAACGAGGGTTAAAACATCCATTGCCACCATAGATTAGTTTGGGAAATCCTTCTTTCTCTGGTAACCTGTGATATGAGCAACTCTCTCCTATGTTTGTATTTGCCACTGTCCATTTGCCTGCTTTCTGTTCACTTTCATTGTTTCTTATTTAGATCAATTTTTCCCCAGTCTTCTTGTTCTGTTTATTCTTATTGCGTTTTAGTCTTATTTTAAATTACCTGGATTGAACTAGAAATAGTAACATTTTATCATATGTTCATTTTAGAAGTAGATCATGGACTTTTGTCTGTTTTTTAATGCTTTTATCTGGTTTTGCTCCTTTATCCGATTTAATTCTTTGTCTTGTTTAATTTTAAGTTGACCCCCATTTCTCATTTACCTCTAAAGAGCCTACTACCTGTGTAGTCAGGCTCTGATTTCATTGTTGATTTGAGGGTCTATTCTAGAGTAATACTGGAACTTTAATTAAAAGCAAAATATTTAAAAAGTGACTTTCATGTCAAATTTTAAAATCTCAGCTTGACTTGAGGCTTAGGACTAAAATAACTCTACTTGGCCTTCTTTGTTTAAATCTACATTGTTGGTTTTAAACTAGAAATAGACCAGCTGGGAGAAGGTTTGTCAAGATATTCTTTTTTTAAAAAATTTATTATAGCTTTTTATTTACAAGTTGTATGCATGAGTAATTTTACGGCATTGACAATTGCCAAATCTTTTGTACCAGTTTTTTCCCTCCTTCCCCCCTCACTTCCTCCCCGAGATGGCAGGTTGACTAATACATGTTAAATATGTCTGAACAGTTATTTTGATGTTCAAAAAGAATCAGACTTTGAAATAGTGTACCATTAGTCTGTGAAGGAAATAAAAAATGCAGGCAGACAAAAATATAGGGATTGGGAATTCTATGTAATGGTTTTTAGTCATCTCCCAGAGTTCTTTCTCTGGGCATAGCTGGTTCAGTTCATTACTGCTCTATTGGAGCTGATTTGGTTCATCTCATTGCTGAGGATGGCCAAGTCCATCAGAACTGGTCATCATATAGTATTATTGTTGAAGTGTATAATGATCTTCTGGCCCTGCTCATTTCACTCAGCATTGCTCATGTAAGTCTCTCCAGGCCTTTCTGAAATCATCCTGCTGGTCATTTCTTACAGAACAATAATATTCCATAATATTCATATACCACAATTTGTTCAGCCATTCTCCAGTTGATGGGCATCCACTCAATTTCCAGTTTCTGGCCACTACAAAGAGGGCTGCCACAACTATTCTTGTCAAGATGATTCTTTATGATTTCCTTTCATTACTGTTAATATAAAATGCTTACATTTTGGGGTTAATGGAACTCTTAAAAAATAAAATTAATAAATACTCTCATTACCTCCTGTGAAGTGAATTTGAGAGAAATATAACATTTTCATTACTTGAAATTTATTCTTTCATTCATTATTACCTCCTGTGAAGTGAATTTAAGAGAGAAATAATAGAACATTTTCATTACTTGAAATTTATTCTTTCATTCATTCTTTTTAAATTAAAATTAACAAGAAGCCTCAGATTACCTCCTGTGAAGTGAATTTAAGAGAGAAATAATAGAACATTTTCATTACTTGAAATTCATTCTTTCATGTATTATTAAGTGTCTGCCATGTGCCCGGTGCTATGATACACTAGATAAGAGAGGTAGCTAGGTTCAAGAACATATTCTGTCTGAGGGACAAATCACTTAATCTCTCAGTATTCTGGGTAACTCTTTAAGACTAAATTTTAGAGAAGGTGCTGACCTGCTTTGATAGAGGGTCCTCATCTAAGTGATCCCTATACCAATAAAATCATAAATCCAGGTCCTTTTCCCCTACATGCAAAGCACTGTGTGGGACACCAAGGGATATACTGAAGTAAGTTAGTGACAAACCTTGCTCTGAAGGACTTTAACAATAATAATTTTGTATAACATTTTATTTTACATTTATTTGCATATGTAAGTACACAAAAAAGGCATAAGACATTATGAGATTTCAGAGAGATAGAAAACTTCAGTCTGAAGGTGTCAAGTAAGAAAAGCTTCATGGAAAAGAGAATATTGCAAAACTCACCCATATTTTTTAATAGTAAAAAATGAAGAAGTTAGGGAGTTTACCCATGCAGAAAAGCATTTCAGACTTTGGCCTTCCTGTGACTTCCCCTTCTTCCTTAAAGTATCTGAGTATGTATAATCTTATTTGTGATGTGATGTTCAAGTATTTCAGCACCATCTGTTGGGGTGTTGTTGTTGTTGTTGTTGTTTTTTTTTTTAATACAGAATTAGCTTTATTCTTACAACCACCTGGTGGGTGCTGTGTTAGCAGGATAGGGACATCCCTTTGCCCTCATAATAACCCTGCTTAGCTGGTGATATCTGATGATATCAGACCATACATTGTAATCTAGCTGTAGACTAGGTAACAGCCTGAGGTCTCTGAGTTACAGTAATTGATACTGCAGAAAGCAGAATCTCCTAGCATGGTCAGAGAAGCTTGTCATCCCACCTTTTGTCATTCCTTCAATGGCACATTCATTTTGAAATCTCATTAGTGTGACTTGAGATAAAACCTGAGAGTTTTTCTGAGAGATCTTCTGAAACGATTCTGACTTTAAGGGACATTTTAGAAGATAACTTTCATCAAACATAAAGATTGAAAAAGATGTCCAACTTTTTTTTGGAAGTTGTCTTTCCTTCCTTTGATACTTATTTTTTGTGTTGTGAGACTTGTTAAAGTAGCCTTAAGCCAAAAAAGTTCCTAAAATCTATATTCTTGTTTGCTTTCCTATCAGATTTATATATAATTGTATATTTTGTGTTGGAAGACTTATTAAAGCAGCCTTAGGCAAAACAAACAAACAAAACAAAAACAAAAAACCCTAAAATCTATAATTCTTGTTTACTTTCCTATCAGATTTATATAATATACTATTGTGTATTTGGAAGCAGTAGTTGACCTGGATTCAAATCCCAGCTTTGTTTCATGACTTTATGTGATTTGTGGAACAGTTAGGTACAGTGCAAAGAGCAGTGGAGTTAGGAAGATGCATCTTCCTAAATTCAAATCACATCCTAGTTGAGAGACCCAGGACTTAATCCTATTGGCTTAGTTTCCTCATCTGCAAAATGAGCTGAAGAAGGAAATGGCAAACCCCTCCAGTAAAACTGGAGAACTAAATTTATAGAACTAAATTCTGTGCTTTTATGCATTTCTATTTTACTTCTCATCTAAAGTGATCATCTAGATTCATTGTGAATTTTTTTTTTTTGTGAAATTTTGTTGCTCTTTTTCATGCTCAAGAAAAATCAGACAGTAATGATACTGAACAAATATTGAACAAATGCTGGTGTTCCAGTTTGTTTTCTATTTTTAACATAATTACCACTGACCTATATGCCTACTTTTCCTACCTCTATAATATCTATTAGAATGATATAGGAAGGCCTCAAATCTTCTGTGATGAAAGGGGAAAAAAATCATACTTTTGTTATTGTTTTTCTTTGAATGAGTTTATTAGAACTAACAAAAATAAACGGCAGATGGACTTGAGACCCAAGGCCTTGTTAATGTACAAACTTTAACACAGCATTTGGCCATTAGAAAGGGAGAGTGGCAACTGCAATCTTACCTACCTACCTATCAGGATGTTGCCCTGAGGAAGAAATAATTTCAATTATCACAATGTCTTGGCTCATTCTTTTGAGGCCTTGGAGTTGAAAGGTATTGAACATTTGTTCTTTACACCAGAACAACAATCTAAATCTGCAGCCACAGTGGTATCTGGAAGAGAGCAGCTAGCAGAAATAAGATATTGGTTAGATTTAATAGCACTTGAAGTCTGCAAAATGCAAACTTGTAAATGAAGGAACAGAAACAAACAGGTTAAGTGGAGTAAAATTTGAACTCAGGTCTCCTTGACTCTCAATCCCTTGGTCTATTGTGTGAGTTAGCCATTCTGGGCATCTGTTGATTGTATCATTTCCAGGTGTCCTGCCATCTGGAAACCCTTCACCATACATGTCTTAGAACAGGAAGGTCTGGACTAAGCACAATGGCTTACCCACAGATCACTGATAAGGAGTTAGTGAAGTATCCCCTCCTTGTCAATGATGAAGAGACCCCTGGAAGGAATTCTTCTCTCCTCTGCCTTTAATTCATCATAATCTTGAGAAATAGTGTTTCTTAGATCAGACACAGATGGAATTTTCATGGTTTCTGGTCACCTTGCCCCTTGAGTGTATTAACCCATGTTATATGATAGAAAGTGGAAATTCACTAAAGCACCAATCAATTAACAATTGAGTTGCTTAAATTCTTCGGCAATATTGCTGAAAATGTTAGTCTCTGTGGCACACATAAAGGTCAAGTCTCAGTGGGAGTAAGTCTCAGTGTTTTTGTTTTTGTTTTTGTTTTTTTGTAATCAGAAAGGATGGTATCTTTGAATTGTCCATGTGGCCATAACAGTTGCAGCTCTGAAGTTTAGAACCAAGTACATAATAATACCATTTCCTGTTGATATGCTGATGCTAACCATTTTGCAGACAGTTGTTCTCCAAAGGCAAGCTTTTGTGCATAATTTTTAATAGTAGATTACCCCTTTGTGTTTTTACAACGGAAGGAGAACCATGGAGAATATCCCATTTGTCTGTGGCATATTGATTTTTAGAAATACAGCTCTGAAGGCTCGCTCCAAACATAGTTAACTCCCATAGACACATTAAAAAATAAATAAGGCTGTATGATAGAAATGACTGAAGATAACCTAATTTATCAATTCACTAGTCATGGACAATAAATGAGGTATCAAAGAAGGGAAACAGATATTCTTCTAGAGTGTTAGTGAATACTTTGGAAGCTTTTCTGTGCAGAGTCCAAACAAGGTAAAGATTGCTCCTGGATGGTAAGATTTTCTAATGCTTCTCTTTGCATCTGGCATAATACCAATTTTACCAACCCTCAGAATTCTACAAAGTGAGAAAGAACTTGTGCTACCAATTATAAAACAAAAATGGATAGAATCCACAGATGCACACTGTGACATGTAGCTAAATGGACAGTCTGTGAGTTAGTCCATTCTGTACAGAAACTACAGATGGATGATCTGTCCCCTAGAGACTAGCATAATTCCCTAAATGTAGTAGGCATTTAGTATATTTTTGTTGCATTGAATTGAAGAGGTGGAATGAATTACATTTGGAATATTATACAATATTTTCAGTGATTGCAAACTATTTTCTTTAGCACCAATATTTTCCTGATAATGCTCTTTGACTGTGAAGTGATAAAGTGTCAGGATCATGAATATTCAAAATTACAAATAATCCAAAGGGCAAAAAGAAAGACACAGGGTAGGCATAAATAGGCTACAGCAGATTGCTCATATGAAGACATTCTCAAGATCATGTGTAACTTGAAAAGAATCATCTAGTGAAAATGCAAGGTCTGAATGATACAGGGTTTTGAAAGAACAAGAGGGAGATTGGCTGCAGTGTATTGGATCATTGGATGGATTTTATGTAGAGTATTAATGGAAAGAAATGGACTAGAATTACATGGGATTCAAAGGCATGAAAGAATTTTGGGCTAAATCCCTAGAAATGGTGACTTGGGGGCAAGTAAGATGACAATTCCTATAAAAGATTTTTGTGAAGGTGGCAAACTACATTCAACCCTTAGATTTGCTCTTTCGATTATGGAAATGATATATTAATGTTAAGTCTTATAAGACTATTCCACTAATATCACTGCAGATGTGACTTAACTTTAGTCCCAAGAGAGCTTATATAGTGTCTTTGGAGAAGAAGATTTAGGTAGAGTTCTTAATAACCTTTGGTTTTTAAGGATTTTAAAAAATATTTTTAACAATAACATTATTGTCATTATTTAGTTGTTTTTCAGTCATATCTGATTTCTTTGTGACCTTTTTTTGGGTTTTCTTGGCAAACATACTGAAGTGCTTTGCTATTTCCTTCTCCAGCTCCTTTTATAGATGAGGAAATTGAGGCAAACAGAATTAAGTGACTTGCCCAGGGTCACACAGATAGTAAATGTCTGAGGTTAGATTTGAACTCATGAAGAGGAATCTCCCTGATTCCAAATCTGGTGCTCTATCTGTTGTGTCACCTGATTGAATTTTAATTTGGCCTCATTTGCTTGCCAAATTTCCTCTAATAGGATTTACTTGATGACAAAGGGACTCTCTGCAGTTCTTGCTGTTTTATTTATTTATTTTTTTATGGGTGAAATTCTTTTTGTATACCATTTAAAAAAATTAAAGTGAAACTTTCAGCTTCTGGCGCTCATTTTTTCTACAACTCTAGGTGGTGACAAGAAGCACTACTTCTGTCCTGGTCCTTCTCTAAAGTGGAAATACAGGCAATATGCTGAGTGTGAGTTTCTGATGATTTTTTGGTAAATTGTTCATGAATTGTTAGCATAGAGACCCCAGAATTGATTAAATTTTTTTTGAAACATTCAGAGTGCTTTACAAGTGCCATATTGGCTAATCCACACAAAGTTCCAAATTATTCTATTCCACAAATTAAAGTTTTTGTCTTTTGAACTGTTTATCTTTGACAGGAAGCTGTAGAAATCCGGCTGCTGAAGGGGAAGGCTAATGGGAAGACATTAAGGAAATAAGCATGCTTAGAAAAGTGTGCTCCATTTATCCAGAGTGTGCTGGACATAGTTATTCTCGGGATGCATATGATGAAGGATGCTGTCTTTACCTAAGGCCTTAGTGTCTTTCAGCTCCTCTATTTTAATTGCTGCTCTGCTAACTGGCTTTGCCTGAAATAGCAGAGCACAGAACAGAGAATTATAAAAGATCCATTGTTCTTTGAATTCTAGACAGAGAAGTAAACAGATAATTCCAGGGATAGTTGAGAATTCCTTATTGCCCTACTCAGGGGGAATTCTGAGCTGACTGAGCTACAGTGTTTTTGTCTATATACTACCACTTATTCAGTATTTTTAATTGAATTAAATAGAAACCAAACAAGACCTCCTTTTATAGTTTCAGTTTCATTTCCAATATTGCTTTTCTCAGAGAAACTGATGGGATGCTTTGTTCTGAGGTATCTGCAAATAGGCTCAGATAAGAGCAGAAGGCAGGATGTATGGATGTTGGCAAAATATTCATTGAAGTTATCCCTCCCACCTGCTAGTGGAGAGAAAATGCTGGTGACCGTATTTAGATACTGGCAATTAGCCCAGATAATTTTCAACCTTAAATGTTGAAATTTTATCTTTTCTGGAATTTAGAGGAGCTAAGTTTTGCAGCAATAATATTGATTGTGATAAGCAAGAAGAGAAGCTAGTGTTTATAATTTTTCGTAATATTAATTTGTGGAATTTAAGCATGGGATGAAACCTTAGAACATGTATGTGCATGAAGTCTTAAACATTCCTCAAAAAGACTTCCTTTTCTGTTTCATGACACATACATGAACCATACCTCCTCTTAAATGAGTTATTTCTTTTTTTATTTATATGCCAGTTGAAATATTAGACCTGTTGAAGCTTGCATAATTGGGGTATGATCCTACATTTTGAAACTTTATGTAAGTCTGTTCACATGTTGTTTTTGTTGGCTTTAATAAGTATCAGAGGATTGATTTAAATATAAAAGGGAACTTTACAGATTATTTAGTTCAAATCCTCTCATTGTGCCATTAGAACACAAATATTTCAAACAAGGGAAATGACTACATTCAAGTTCAGGTAAGGAGTGAAGCTGTATTTAATTTCAGTTTTACTGACTCTAAATCTAGTTTTCTTTCCATCTGCCTCATGATGAAGCCTGATTCTGAATTCAGCATGCACCAAAAAGGGGATTAGAATTTATGATTCCTAGCCTAGGAAGCAGGTGTCTTATTCACCTAAATTCTGGAGAGAGATAACATGAGCTCTCAAAGCCAATGAACTGTGTTTTGGGCCACTACTTTACATATTATATTTGAAGGGATAACTAAAGGGCCTTAGGAAAAAAAAATGTTAGCTTTAGCATTGAGTGACAAATAACTTCCAAATGAAAATAAATGAAATTTACCAGTGATCATGGAAAATGGTAATATAGTATGTGAAGACCCCAAATTACAATAGCCTTTTAATTCCTTTCAACCCCTTTCTCTAGTTCTCTAAGGTTCTTTCTCCTCTCATCCTTTTAGACACTACTTCCAGGTTAATCTCTTTAAAGCACAGTTCAGTCTTGGTCACAAACTTTTAATAGTTCAGATTGTTTACTGAACAGAGTCTGAACTCTATTTGATCTGACTAATCCTTCTTTTCTAGCATTATCTTCTTTTTTTTTTTTCTACCATTATCTTCTACCCTTCTCAGCCACTCTGTAGTACATGGACTCCTTGCAAATCCTTGCAATTTTTCTCATTTTTTTCTCATTTTTCTCATTCTCCTTGCAATGTTTCTACTTGTCAATATCCTGTATATTTTTCATGGTCTGGCTTATATGTTATATCTTCCATATAGACTACCCTAACTCTATTCGCTCTGTCTCTTTCTCAACATAAACCAGAAGTGTCCTTTCCTACCTCCCAGAATTGTGAGGATCAAATGAGCTAATATGTGAAAAGCACTTTAGCACAGTGCCTGAAAGATAGTAGCTTAATAAATTGTTTCTTTCCTTTCACCTTCTTTTGAGGTCTCTTAGTACTTAGTTTGTACTTAAACATTGTTTTATATTTCAGCTTTCATGAACTTGCCTCTCTTACTAGGGTTTTTAATTTGATTTTTTTCAACTAATAAATATCTATTTTTTCCCTCTTACCTTTCTCCCATTGCTGGGGGTGTGATAGAGAAGAAAAATAACAAATATAACACACACACACATATGGCAGAGGAGGGGAGTGAGAGAGGGAGACAGACAGATAGACAAACTACCTTCTTATTCACCACTATTTTCAGAGTCTATCACCTCTCTGTCATGCTTCATTATCAGTCTTGATAACTAAGGTTACAACCTTAGTTTTTCATTTTTCTGATAAAGAGATCTTAAGTCTTTCAAAGTTGATTTTCTTTGCAATATTGTTATATAAATTTTCATAAAAGCTTTTTTTTATTTACAAAACTCTTTTGTTATTTCTTATAGTACATTGGTATTTCATGACATTCATATGTCATGATTTATTCAATTACTCCGAAGCTAGTGAGCACTCACATATATCCTGTTACTTTGTTTTAATTGTTTCAGTTAAATTTTTAGTCGACTCTTTGGGATTTTTCAAGTATCTATCTTATCATATCATCTACAGAAAGAGATAGTTTTGTCACCTCAGTCCCTATTCTGAATCCATCTATTTCTTTTTTTTTCTTATTGCTATTGCTAGGGTTTCTGATAAAATACTGAATCATTTTGATGTCAATGCGCATCCTTGTTTCCATACCAGATCTTACTGAAAAGGCTTCTCGTTTATTCTCATTACAAATAATGTTTGCTAATGATTTTAGATAAATGCTTTTCGTCAATTAAAGGAAAAAATCTATTTATACCAATATTTTCAAATGTTTTTTAATAAAAATAAATGTAGAACTTTATAAGAAACTTTTTTGATATGTATTGATGTAATCATAAGATTTAAAAAAAAACTTTTATTATTGATGTAATCAATTGTGTAATGTTGATTTTTTTTCCCCTAAGGAGACAAATTAGGCCATCTTTTGCCTCATTTCTTACCTAGACAAAAATCATTGAATAGATATTGCCTCAGATATCTGGGAAAGATCATAGTTTAAAAAGACCAATGTCCCCCACTGCATCTGGGGCTACTTTCAGTATTCCTAACTTGTGTTTTTCCACTGGACTCAGATGACTATTGGAGAAAAAGAGGCTGATGACTTTTGTACAGCTCTGCCTCACTTAAATCCAGTCCACTTAAAAGTCTAGACATCACTTTCCTGATGTCAATGGTCAGCTTCTTTAAGCTGAAACCGAAGGATTCAGGGACTGTATCTTACTCATCATTGTATTTCTCTAAGGAGCCAAGCACAATGCCTTCTACACACATCAGTTCTAAAGGATTCAAGTACTGTTGCCATACCTTCTATACCTTAGTGGACATGGATTTCTATAGTAGAAATGATTAAGCATCTGGCAACTAGCCTTTTTATGATAAAATTTATTTATTACTTATTGCTTTGGCCCTTAAATGATTAATAAATTATAACATTATTTATTATATAATATATAACATTATAGATAATAGGTACAATATAATATATAATATACTAATATAAAAATAAAATATAAACAATAATTAATAATAAATGATTAAATGGCTTTAAATATCTTAGTTTATGATCAAAAGTTTTCCAGCATAGTAGACAACACTAAACTTGAATGAATAAAAGAATAGAACATTTATTAAGTATTTAATGATGTACAAACTTGTACTTGGTAAGTTTCGTTTTTGAAAACCCAGTCTTGTCTCCATGACATATTGAGATATCAGAGAAGTACTTTACAGGAGTTTGATCTTAAACTTTAATGTGACACTTTAATATGTTTTGTTGTATAAGTAACATCTTTCTATGAATTCTACAACTGTGAGTGAGTGAGAATTGGACTACTTTAATAATGAGGGATTCTTGAAAAGATCAAAGCAATTACTGGAAAAAAAAAACACTTTAAAATATGGGCTTTTGGAGTGAATGGGGACAGAGGTGTTGTATGTATGTGTAGCACCATGTTATGACCCTGTTTGACTTCTAAGATCTTTTGAATAATGGTAAAATTAAATGAATGTTGATTATTGTTCTATTAACTGGATCAAGGAAGTAAATCCAAAATGCTTTATATTTATTCATGAATTCATATTGTTACCCCATCCCACCTCAATCTCACCTCCAAGTCTCACCTTCAAATCCCTGAAATCATGGATTGTTTACATTTTTTCTTTTCCTCCCTCAGGTTTTATAGAGTGCCTATAGTTTTTTTTTTTTTTTGTGTGTGTGTGTGTGTGTGTGTAAGTATACATATACATATATAGTGTATGTGTATGTAGAGAGAGAGTATATACTACAAATATATAGTATATACTATGTATATAGTATATAGTAGGTATGCTTGCCCCAAGGATGTCCAGTACAAAAAATGAAACCTCAGAGGGGGACATAAACTGGTCTCAATCTCAAAAGGTTCTCTTGGAAAGAGTTCAAAAAGAATCTTAAAAGAGAGATAGAAGAAAAATGGGGAAAAGAAATGAGAGTAATACTGAATTATAAAGGTTTTTCGGGAAAACCAACCGTTTGGAAAAGGAAGCACAGAAATTGATTGAAGAAAACAACTTCTTAAAAAATAAACTCAGTGAAATAGAAAAAAAGATGGTGGCAATGTCAAAGGAGTGAAGGGGATATAAATGAAGATGCTTGATAGAATTTACTGAATGTGGTAAGTGATTGGATGTGGAGAGTGTGGGAGGTAGTGAAAAGTAGAGAAAAGGGGATAGGTAGAAAAGGTGCTGTGGAGGTAGACTGGATAGCTGCTTTTTCAAGAGAGAGATTGAACATTTGAGGATAATGTCTAAGGTGATGAAGTTGAAAGATTGGAAGAATTACAAAGAAATTGGAAGAATATTTTAACAAAAAAATAAGGAAGACTGGGAAATCAATGGGTTTGAGGGTGAAATATAATGAATTCTGTTCTGATCATTTTGAGTGTGAGATGTTTCTGAGTCATTCAGTTTAAAATGGTCAATAGATAGTTAATGGTGTTGGACTGATGCTCAAGAGAGAGATTGGGGCTGGAGAGTTTTATCTATTTCTCTATCTTTATCTCATAGAATTGATAATTAAACCCTTGGGAGCTGATTAGGTCATCATGGAAGAAGGAAGGGGACAGAACCTGGGGGAACATACCCAGGTAGTAGGTATAGTGTTTAGTTAGCTAGCAGTATACAATGAGATGGAACAGTCAGATGGGAAAAGAACCAAAATAAGCAATGTCATGACAACCCAGAGAAGAAAGAACACAGAGAAGAGTGTAGTCAGTGGTGTTAAGTGCAGCAGAGGGGTTAGTAAGGATGAAGTCAGTGAAGAATTGACAGTCTTTGATCAGATTTGACTGCAGATGATTGGTAATTTTGGAGAGAACAGTTTCATTTAATGGTGAGGTAGAAACCAGATTGTCAAAACTGAAGACTTAAGTGAGAAGTGAATGTGCAAGTAGAGATTTTTCTAGGAGTTTAGCTGAGAAAGGGAGAATGACAAGATGATACCTTTAAGGGATGGTAGCACTGAGTTAAAGTTTTCCAAGGATCTGGAACACTTGGGTATGTGCAAGAGCTTATGATCTAATGACAAGCAGGAGAACGATGGCATTGTGGAAAGAACATCCTATTTGGACTAAGAGGAATTCGGCTCAAATTCTCAAAAATCTCCTTGTTTCTTACTACCTGTGTGACTTTGGTCATATAACTTTACTGTAAAATGAAGCAGCTGACCTAAAAGATCTTTGAGATCATTTCTGGCTCTAAAGACATAATTCTGTTATCTTTCATGAATAAGAAAGCTGTTCAGGTAGAACATAATAGGAGACCAATGGGAGGTCCAGAAAAAGTGGCCTAATAATTTATAAAACTAAAATGAATAGCTTTTAAATTTCACCTTTTCCTTACTTTTATTAAACAAAGGTACATAAAGGCAGCAAAATGACTAAAAGGTGTTCATTTGGAAGGAAAAAAGAATTGAAACCAAAGGCATACATAGCATACATATTGGAGAATTTAATGGCCAAAACTGAATTTGTAAAACTTCCACAAAAACTTAATTTTCAGTTTTCTTCTTTGAAGTCTTTTCTGGGCTTCGAGTCAGGGTTTTTTTTTTGGGGGGGGGTATGGCAGTGGTGAGGAGGACATAATGTGGCATTAATTTTCAATAACATCTGAACATTTTGCAAGACCTTGAAAAAAACTTAAATTATTTTTTCCAGTGAAACCTGTCATTAAATATCAATGCTTGGTTTTTATATTTTGCTGACCAACATGAAACTATTTCTGCTTCCCCTTGATTAAGACCTGACAAGATGAAAATTTGAGTTAGAGGTGATTATTTGTATTACAAAAGCTGTTGTAATGAGTAAGGAAGAACTGAGGACTGAAAAATTCATAGGACAGTAAATTCAGAACTGAAAGGGATTTTAGAGGTCATTAGTTTAACTAATCTAATTTTTACAGATCTTGAAAACTAAAAAGAATAATCCAAAGTTGAAGAAGTAGTAGAGCCAGCATTTGGACTTAGATCTTCTGAGTCCAAAGTCTTTCCACTGACCCACTTGATAAGGAAGCAAAGAAAAAAAGAGAAAGTTTGAGGAGAAAATGCTACTGCCCCTGTAGTGTCCCTTCAAAATGATGTCTCTCTTCTAATCTCTAGTTTCTCCCAATGTTTCCTTCTTTCTTCAACTCATGGATGATATTGATTAATTGGACCAAGGGACTCAGGCCAGACTCTGGGAAATGGATTGTCTGTTTCCGGATCAGAGAAAACTGTTTTCCCAAACTCCACCTTGCCTTTCGTGGAATTTGCCCCAAGTACCAGGGCTTCTACCTCAAGCTCTATAGATCTGCTTTCTTTCACCTAACAAGGAGGCTAAAAGACCAAGAGTAGGGAGTCAGTATAACAGGAGGATTGTTTTGGTTCACTCTGTCCACAGAACTTATATGATTTGGGACTTGCTGAGTTTCTGTGCCTCAGATTCTGACACAATTTGGAAATGTGGTATTTTAGTTAATGACTTCACAGATTTTCTCCTCTTGGGTATGCTTTGGCTGATTGAGTTAGACTGTCAGTCTGTAGGTGGGAGATGTGTGAATGACTGCCCATGAAGTGTCAAGTCCGAAGGTTCCTTTTCCAGATGTTCTAATGCAAGTATTAGCTCTATTTTATAATTGAGAAAACTGAGATCCCACCAAGGCGAGTAATTTGTTCAAGATTATGTAGGTAGTGCAGCTTACTGCTTTTTCTGGATGAAAACTGACATCTCTAATTTCAAATCCAATTCATTATAGTACCCTGAACCCAATACAGACCCTACAAATACTTGTAAGGAAATTCTCCCAGAATGAAAGGAGTCTGGAAATATTTTAAAGAAAAATAGATGAAATGAATCTGTTTTTGTTCCAAGAAAAATTTTCCCCTGCAATGAATATTTTTGAAATATAATTTCATATTTTGTACCTTAGGAAAAATATTCTTAGCATCAGAATTTTCTCAAGGAACCCCTTCTCTGGCCGGGACACTAAGGCTTGTATCACATGGGTTGGGGAATGCTGTAATAGGAGAAAGAGCATTGGGTTTATAGTTAGAAAACGTGAATTCAAGTTGTGTACATAATGCCTCTTTCAGGTATGACCTTTGAGGCCCCTCCCAAAGTTTAGACTGTGTTTGTTCCACAACTGTCAAACAAGTTCTTTGGTGTATACAACTGTCAAGACGGGTCACTCAGGTTATGGAGCATTGTGATTGATTTCCGGGAGCATAGAGTTCTTTTTCTCCTTCTGCTGAGGGAGGTGGCACATTGGATTTAAAAGCCTTTCCTCCCTTTGAAAGCCTTAAATAAAATCAACAGACTACTTCCTCTCCTACCCTCACAATGGGGCAACGATGCAATGCCCCTGACTTATGTAATAGGTTGCCACGGAGGTGCTCGAATTCCTCTTACTCAAAATAAATACCCAAGACCTTGTGAAACAGGTTAAGAGGAGTCCCAACTAAGAGGTGAAGAAATGATGGAGGAGAGAGGAGGAAATGAATCAACTGATCCTAAGCATCAAGGGATGCTGAGTCAGGGGAAGCAATGTTGGAACATGAATTCTTACCTGTTCTGACTTTTCCTTAGACATTCCCTGATTGTGTAGCCAGTGAAAGACAGACACAACTGTACCATTAAGGAGGAAAAAAAGGTTAATAGAGTGAGGGATTGTCAGAAGAAAGTCTACTCCTTTTTTTCTCCCCAAAAAATAGCTTCTAGTAATGAATTGAACTTGGATAGCATATATTTTCAGCCTATATTTGTAATTCTTTTCTAGATGATGGATGATCAAAATAGGATAAAGTGTCATCCTGTTTCCTGACAAATTTGAAATAGAAAATGGAGAGGAAATCAAAATTGGGAAGTTGCTGCTTATTATAGGCAGATGTTGGTTCTTTTAAATTTGTTGCACATAATAGTGTCCTATTGTTTGGGGAAAAAACAGTGATTCTGACTTTGTAGGGGTAACTAGTCTTAAAGGGAGGAAGCCTGAGCTCTTAATCCCTAGTTAGTGTATGCCTGTCAGTGGGATCTGTAGGCCAAAAGGTATGGACATTTTAGATTTATTTTTAGCATAGCTTGAAACTATTTTCTGTTAAGATCGTGTATTTTAAGATCAGCACGAGACAGGAATTCAGGTTAGGGGAAAATAGTAAGTCTTTATTCTCAGTGAAGAAGGATCGGAGGTGGAAGAGAATCGGCGATAGCAATGTGTGCAGCTGAGTCAAGAAGCTAGCTCGACCAGCAGCCACACAACCAGCAGCTTGGAGTCTCGAACCCAGCCCAATCTCTCCCAGCTTGTCTTCCTCCCTCTCTCTCTGCCTCCACCCACCAAAATCGTCATTTCCTATACAACACATCAGGACTTGCACAGAGAGTGGGCAGGGACCGTTCTTTATCCAATCATGTATATTAATAGAGTATAGTCCAATTACTATCTAGCCTCATGTACTTGGGACCTCAGTGCATCAGCTCAAACCTCAGCCCATTACAATTTTCCACAATGCTTAGACTAATTCCTAGTTCTACCAAAACCAAAAAAATGAGTTTGCTTGCTTCTTCTTGAATCTACTTCAACACTGACCATTTATACCTTTTGTCAACTTTACCAATTTTCAAAGCGTAAAGTGAAACTTCAGAGTTATTATTATTGATTGAACAATTAATGGGACTTGCTCATGATTTTATATTTTTGTGTTAATTCTCCATTTATCTAAGATGTTACATCATTCTTAGAGATATTTGATGTGACTATAGACAGGTGATGTTGCTGTGGAGAACAAAGTCAACCTGAGGAAGATTTTGACCCTCCCAATGTGTAAGTTTAGGATTGAATCAACCAGATCTTGCATATCTCTTTTTATGGGATTTGGTTGCAATCCATTGGAGCCTTCTTTTTGATCAGTGTTCTCATGCTGTGGAGAAGGTAAAGGCTCTTACTTCAGGCACTCAAGTTCAAAGTTCTTTATTAACAGGAAAATCTCATGGTTGATCCCCAAGACAGATGAAAAGAACAAGGGAAAGAAATTTGTGGATAGGAGTCCCCCCCCCCCCCCCCCGCCCTTTTTAGTTTTGCTATAGTTTTTAAAGAATAGTCACCCTCTATGATAGCCTCTTCAAATGTTCTTCTCCCTTTGCAGAAGCTCAGCTTAATTCTCCTTGCTCATTGGCCATTACCAGCTCCCAGCTTTTCTGTCTTTGTTATTCTTAGTTCTTCAAGATTGACTCAATCTTTCCCAGTCTAAGACCAGACCACTCGATAGGTCCCATCTTTTCCTTTCTTCCCTACAAACCCCCTGAGTTGCTTTAATCTCCAGCCAATTATCTTAACCCAGTAGCTTCCTGATCTGTTCTAAAGCATTGACCAAGAGTTCTAGATCATTGAAGATCTCCTTTTCTTCCTCTTCTTGTCATGGTCTGAAGACAGGTAGAGCTTAAAATCAACATCCCTCATCATATCCTTTCCTTGCCCTTTTCCATACCATATTTGTTACTCTTGGTACCAGTGTGAGGAGCCCATTGGGCTGTCCAGATAACTTTTAAGCTCTGTCCTTTTCTGATTACCAGACCCTTGAGTTTCTCCAGTTAAGCTATATTGACTTTCACAAACAAACCAAATAAGAAAGCCTGTTAATCTTGTCATTGACAGGCTAGTCTTAAATATTCAATGAACCCTTTTTTTTTTTTGTCCCAGTAAAACACTCTTAACAAGGATGAAGGTATTTAATCATCATGATCATCATTTTTGCATACATGTTTATTTCTGTTAAAGTCCATTATTTGAAGTCAAACTTTTTTCCTGAAACCTACTAGTTGATAATGATTTTATCACAAGAAAGGTCTTGTGCATTTGTCATATAATATTACTTATTATTTCTGTGTTGTAGCTTTAATGAATTGCAAATATCATGAAGATAGCAACTGTGTGTCTCATTCAGTCTTTATATTTCCTTTAATCCCTAACAGAGTCCTCCTGCACATGGTGGACCTTTAATGAATGTTGAATTGATTGGATAGAAAAGAAACAGTTAAATGTGAGGGAAGAAAAGGTTTACCCCCTCCCTTTCTCTCCTCCATCTCCCCAATGAAATGCCTTCCAAGACAAAGAAATAAACTCAAGGAGCCTTACTTTCTGGCAGAATAAGATTCAGGGGCAAAGAAAAGGTCTGCTTGCTAGTTACTCTTTGAAATTATTTTTGACATTGACCAGACCTTTTATGATATAATTAGAAGTGAAATTCTTAAAAATGTCACTGCCTGAGAGAGGTATGAATGAATTGTAGTCAGTATAAATGATGGTACTGCATTCTTTCCTGTTTTGATAATGGAGAAACTAGAAAGCAGATGGTGGTATCTGAAGTAGGAGGAAAACAAAGAGAAAGGTTGATCGTCCAAAGACATGGACAGTCAAAAAGAATGATGGATTTGTAGTTGGTTCTAATCTGGGCTCTGCTATTTCCTATCTCTGTGACCTTGGCTGTGTATCTTAACCTGTAACAGGCCTGAATTTCCTCATCTGCTAAAAAAAAAAGAAGACAAAGAGGATTGGACTACATTCCTTCTGCGGTCTCTTCCAGTTTTAAATCTACAATCTGGTCACCATCACCGTTTTTGCCATAGTCTGGCTTTGTTCATTTTTAATCTGCCCTGACACAAATAGAAACTGTGCATCATTGTGTTTCAGGGCCAGCCTAGTTGTGCAGGTGCATAGCTTAGCAGAATTACACCTGTGATGAATGTAAATATTCTCTTTAAGTAGAGAATTAGTGTAAAAAGGCGTCGGGCAGCCCTTCATGCCCAGTTTGCTTTAGCTTCCCCACACCTTTGCTATCCCCTCTTTTGAACATTTCCCTATTACAGGTGCTCAGTCCTTACCAGATATAGCTCCTTTTTAGTAGGGGGATCCTCCAAATAATAGAACCTCCAGAAAGACTAGGATCCCTGAATGGGGGATCATGTAAGTTCAGACTCATTTGGAAAATTAGCAGAGCATATCTTGCCAGAAACTGACAGCCAATTATAAAAATGTTGACCTGAGACCACGTGAGCTATGGGACAAGGTGTTTCATTTGCTTCAAAGATATGGAATGATTTTTATTATAAGTGGCAGGTAGCCTTTTTCTAGAATTCCAATTTATTTAAAATGATATATATGAAAGTGCTTTAAATTACTGACAGTATATCTCTTAGGTGCTATTATTACTAATTTGTAGATTCTTCTATCTGACAGTATTTTTCCAACACCGGTAAATTTTCCACATGGCTTGGAATTATTGGGATAAGCAGCTTATTTCCCACAGCATTTGCACATAAGTCTGAAATGCTTGGAATATATTCTCATTGTTACTTTAGGATGCTGATTTTGAATTGCAAATAGGATTTTTGATATAATCTACTAATGAATGTGTAGCACATTCATGAATGTGTAAAATGTGTTGCATAATTGTGAAAATATTATATGCTTTTATATCACAATAATCACAGGTAAGACTATTTGATTACATTGTAAATGGTGCTTATACCTTTAAACAGGCTTTCTGGGCTACTGCCAAGCTCAAAGTGAGAGGCAGCTTGTAGGGAGTGGCTAGAGGTTGGAATGAGAATCAGGAAACCTACATTTGAATTTTTGTCAGATACTTTTTAGCTGTGTGAAAAGAGGGCAAGTCTCTAAATGCTCTTAAAGCTTCACATTTCCTCATCTGAAAAATAGAGATATAATATCTTTGCTAGTACATCCTAGGATTGTTATAAGGTATAGTGGTTTGCTAAAGTGGTTTGTAAGTGTGCATCAAAAAGGAAAATCTAAAAGTCTGTTACCATTGTAAGCTTTCTTTGTGGGTCACCCTAGAATCTTGGATTTGGAAGGGACCTTGGAGATCCCTGAGTTAGTCAGTAAACATTTGTTAAATGCCTGCTATGAATTATAAAAAGAAAGGCAAAGGACTGTCCCTTTTCTCAAGGACTTAACAATCTATTTAGCCAAAGGGGGGAAAAATGAGGCAAAGAGAGATTAAAGTGTTTTGCCTAGGGTCATAATAGCTAGTAAGTGACTGAGGTGGATAAACAAAAGCCAAAGCTTGTGGCTTCTTTAAAAAAAAAAAATAGCTTTCTATTTTTCAAAATACATGCAAAAATACTTTTCAACATTTATCCTTGCAAAATCTTGTGTTGCAAATTTTTCTCCCTTTCTCCCCTTCTGCCCCCTCCCCTAAATAGCAAGTAATCCAATATAGGTAAAAATGGGCAGTATTTCCACATTTATTATGCTGCACAAGAAAAATCAGATCAAATGAGAAAAAAAATGAGAGAGAAAAATAGAAGCAAGCAAACTAAAACAAAAATGGTGAAAATACTATGTTGTGATCCACATTCAGTCCCCATAGTCCTCTCTCTGGAATGCCTTCTTATTTTTAAAACTCAATTATGAAAAAAAAAAAAACTCAATTATGGCAAATACAAGCCTAGTGAAATTATTCATTTTTTCCAAGTTACACTTTTCCATTGTTTGTACCATTTTCCCACAGTCTTCAGAAACATCTAAAATTGCTTTGACTATATGTTAATTGTTATAAATAAGAGAGTTCTCTGTGTTACAATTTTAAAAAAAATCCTTCTGATGAATCATTTTGGGTGATGAAAATGTAGTAACAACAGCTCATATTTATGTAGGGTTGGAAATATTTTAATACAAATTGTGAAGCTACAGGGGATCAGAAATATCCACTATGTCCAAACTATTCTATTATATCTATCAGCAAGCCCAGGTCCCTGCCTGTTGATTCCCCATCAGATTTTAAGCTGTTATTTCTCCTGTCTGTGCCCCCCTAGAGTCCTGAAATCTCAAGTACTGCTTCTACAGAAGACCAGAAGGTTTCCTGTGCCCCACCTCTTCCCCTGTTTCCTGATAACCACCAACCTCTTAGTTATTTAAGGGGAAGTGATTGACTCTGAATCATTGCAAGAAAAAATTAAAATGTCAGAAAAAATAGATTAACCGACGAAAAGGTATGGTTTCCAAAAGTTCTTTGTTTAATTCTGATTTTTTTAATAGCTACAAATTTTGGTTATTATCCTTTTCTGTCCTGGCTTAAAATTCTTAGCCTGGTATTAACTTAGTTTTAGTTTCATAACCATGATATATAATGGTTTTTGTCAGCTGTGTGGAATAGGTTTCTCACTCCTCAATGGGGCATATGAGAGTGGACCCAAAGGAGAGATTTCTCTTATTGTTCTCCAGCTTGATCGTTTTCAGTCATTTTCACTTCAAATTACTGTAGGGCTTGGGAAAGCCCATCCTTTCATTCTTCTTCTCCCCACCTCCTGTTAAGGGGAAAAGCCCTTAAAAACCCCAAAAACTTCCTACTCCCTAGGGTAATTGTACCTTAATGCAGCCACTTCTGGGCATCAGACCTTGACATACTGCTTCCACCCATTTTTCATGCTTTGGCAGCCCATCCCCGACCACCAGCTTCTCTCCAAACTTGACTTTCTATACCACCTGCTTCTCCTGAGGCAGATTTTTTTGTTTATTTCAGCCCTTGATGAATACTCCTTTTTTCCTGTCTCTGCAATGTAGACTTTAGCCCTTTCCCTCTTACAATTGAGCCCCCTCCCCGCCCCCCCCACCTTGGATTTTCACTGCCTATGGCTACTATAACCAGACTTTCTTGCCCTGAATCTGTTTTCTGGTGGGTTTATTTTTCCTAGTTGCTTTGATTAAATTTAAGTTGGCAGACACAGCCCAAAGATGATAAACTAGGTGTTAGAAAAACTCAACTTTGTGAGTTCACGTCTGACTTCAGATACTTAACTGCCTTGTGACCGACCCTGCTCAAGCCACTTAAGTCAGACTCAGTTTCTTCATTTATAAAAAGGGTTGGGAAAAAAAGATGCTTCTTCTAAAACATTTGTAACAAGCAGCACAACTCATGTACTTAAAAAAAAATAAATCCTATAATAAAAAATACATTTTCCCCAAATTTGTTAATTCAGAGAGAATTAACTTCTTTAACTGCTAGATGGTAGAGAGATAAAAAGATGAATGATAAGAGAGTGTGATTCTGCTCTTTAGGAATTTGTAATCTTAGAGGATAAATAAGATGGAGACATAAGAAGTAACCTGCCACAGATGAAAAGACCACTGATTTTGGAAGTCTTGAGTTTATGGGTTCCTGGCCTAGCTACTTTGTGCCCTTAGTTAAGTATTAGTCTTATTTGCCTCATTTGTCACCAAGGGGGTTGGACTCAATAAGTCTATGGTCCTTTAATTATTAACTTAAAATACACCCAAATAAATCTTAAAGCACTGTGTATATATAAATGATCGGCCTGAGCACGTCACCCTGAGAAATTATCCTAGTGAAGATGAAGACTTTTGTTTCTCCACATATATTTAATTAAAATGTTGAAGCTTTAGTTATTCTTCCCTTTATTAATTCCTTTCTGAATAAAGAACATGAAGAATCTGAATGGGTATTCCCACAGAAGGTGCCAAAAATGCCACATGGGAAATTGAAACTCCATTTTCCCCTTGGGCAGTGAAGTTAGTTTCAAGTCTAACTTGGCAGAAGGTCAGCTTTTAAAGCTAGGCATTGTTTGTGGTTCAACATGAACTTGAAGCAAAGACAAGATTATTACTATGATCACTTTAATCTGAGGTCTGGATTAGATTCTTTCAAGCAAAAAGCATTTGTCTCTAATGGAGGCAAGTGTCTGTGTGTGGTTCTGTTGTAAAAAAAAAAAAATCAATAACTATGGCCATAAAAAGTTTTCTTTGAAGAAAGTCTGAAGATGCTGGCATTGAATTCATTGTCTTTGCTGGATCTTGGCTTCTGAGAATACTAACTTTTTCCACTTGATCCTACTTGACAGTCTTAGAAATGTTTGTCTTTTTAATATTTGCAATTTTTTCCCCTCTGTATAGAATTTAAGTAGCTTAAATGAATTGGGATTGCTACTGCTGCCAACTTCAATGATTATGGACATTCAAAATTTAATTTGGTGTTTCCATCTCACACGTGCCCAGCAATAATTATATCTCATATGTCATTTTGTAAACAACTTTGATCCAAGATAAGAATATTATGTAAACACTTATTAGTATGTTCACTGGCAGGTAGTGTTTCTTAAACATCCAACTTTTTATACAACATCTCCAGGAGATGTGATCCTGAGGTTAACTTAACAAGAAGAAAGATAAACACTTTGACTTGTACACCTTCATCTTTACTCTGCAAAGTAAATTATTTCCTAGGATTTGGAGCTATAAAAGAACTTAAGAGATCATTTAATCCAACCCCATTCTTTTATTGATGAGAAAATTGAGGTCCAGAGAGAGAAAGATTGTATATTGGGCTGGAAGAGACTATATTGCAAATCAACATGTATTTATTCAGCATCTGCTATGTTCTGAGGTTACAAAGAAAGGCAAAAACAGTTCATATCCTCTAGGAGTTCACAATTTAATGGAAGAATTATGTACAAACAAGATATTAACAGGCTAAATTAAAAAATAAACTCAAAGAGATTGTACTAATATTAAAGAGGACCTGGGAAAAGCTTTTTGCAGAAAGTGGGATTTTTGCTGAGACTTGAAGAAAATGTGGGAAGAATAACCAAATAACCAGGAGGTAAAAATACAGAAGGAGAGAATTATAGACCTTGGGAACAGCCACTGAAATTTTTGGTGCTGGGAGATAATGTCTTGTGCAAGGAACAGCAAAAAGGAAGATATCTATACATGTTAAGAGTATGTTAAGGAGAAAAAAGACTGAAAAGGCAGGAGGGGCCAGATTATGAAAGCTTTTAAAAGGCCGTACAAAGAATTTTATACTTGATCCTGGAGATAAAAAGGACCCATTGGAGTTTTTTGAACAGAGGGATGACATGATCAGATTTGAGCACTTTGATAAATATTTGACTCAGGGCAAGTCACTTAACCCCAGTTGCCTCAGGGGGAAAAAAAAGAAAGAAAAGAAAGAAGAAATAATAAATAGAGCTAATATTTAAATGCAGATTTCTTGATTCTCAGTTCAATTTTATTTTCATTATGTCATGCTTCCTCTTAAATTAGTTGTTGTAGTCAACTGAAAAAACCCTTTTAAAAATGTACCTCTATATACAGAAAAAATAAAATAAAGGTATGCTTGAGAGTCTTATAATCCATAGTCAGTAAGAATATTAAATATATTAAATACACACACACATATATGTAGCTAAACATTGTATGTTTCTGAGCTCAAGTATCTCTCCTGTCACTGTTCTTTCTTAAGGTCAGAAGGGGAAGTGAAAACTGGTGATTACTTATCTCTTATCTTTTCTTTTTTCCTATTTAATGCTTTATATAATGCTGCTAACTTGTCCTTCATTAAACTCCAAACGCAATAGCCCAGGATGAAGAAGCTAGAGACTGCTTCTTGTCCTGATTCTGACACTAATTATTCATAATCATAAGTAGTTTGTTTTGCTTCTAACCATCAGTTTTATCAATTTGGCCGTGACCTATTGGAGGTCTTTCCTGATCTTTCTAGTTATTATAGGTATTGTTTTCCTCCAAGTCCCCTCCTTTCCAGGAGACTGTAAACTTCTTGAGGTTATCTAATATGTCTAGTCCTAACAAAGGGCTGGACATTTAATAGGTGCTCAATAAATGCTTATTCAACCTGAAAAAAAAATTATTTGTTTTTCTTCAGGGTAAGTTACTGTGAGATTCTTAAACATTGGGTGTTGAAATCACTTTGGGAAAAAAAAATAAAGTTTTGGGGTAGGATTCAGCGAAGATGGTAGAGTAGGTTTCTAAATTTCAAGCTCTCCAGATTTTCACCACAAATAGAACAGACTTGCATTTTAGGGCTAACTTAGACTGGTGAAAAATCAGAAGAATTGGAGCAGAACAGGGGTCCTCCAAGTAGCACCCCTGAGAAGACCAGGGATTAATCCTTGTAAAGAGCAAATATCTCCAGGCTAGCTCCACTCAAACACCAAGTTGGGGAGCTCTTGAGCTAGCTAGGTTCAACTGGAGCCTCTGTAGAAACCACAGAAACTTTAATCCCCTGGACTTTTTGTGGAGAAGGGATCTGAGACCAGGAAGAAGAGGGAACCTCAGCTGATTAGGGACACCAGGCCCAGCTGGGCTGCAGAGACATGGCCCTGGGAAAGAAGAATCCAGCAATCCTGTGAGTGCAGAGGCAGAGGGCAGGGACTCTGGCTGCAGGCACTTGCTGGAAGGTAGAGCTCTTGATTTGGAGTTTCAGGTCAGAGGGAGAGCTAAAGTGAAGCTTGAGGCACTCTCCTGCCACCCTATGATTAGAGGTGCTTACACTAATGCCTCTTACTTTAAAAAAAATTAGCAAAGAAGAAACACCCCACCCCCACCCCCAGAAACTTACTATGGGAAGGCCAGGGTTCATCTTCAGAGGAGAAAACTGAAGTTAAAAAAAAAAAAAAAAGCTTCTACTTCAAAGAATAATGTGAAATGGCTCCCTGCTCAGAGAGAATTTATCGAAGAACTCAAAAAGAAATCAAATGACAGACATTGAGGAAAAACTTTTTAAAAATCCAAGAAAAACAAGAAGATTCTAAAAAAAAAAAGAGAGAGAGGAAAAACTTGCTGGATTGAAATAAAATTAAATAAAAGCAAACTCAAAAGATGGAGTGTAGTCTAAAAGTTCATTTGTAAATTGAATTTTAGGAACTTGGAACACAATTTTATTGTAGTTGCAATATTTAAATGGTGTTAGTTACTTGAGCCAGAATTAAAACTTATTCAATGCTTCATCTGAGCAAGTAGTTGTAGAAAGGAAAAAGGACAAAGGGAAGAGAAAAGAAGTTAAGTGGGAGCCGTATGGGTATAGAAGTTGTCAGAATTTGCAGAGTGCAAGTATTATTATTATTATTATTCCCATTTTATAGCTCTTGACCTGTACAAGTCTCATTATTAATAGGCTAGACTGTTGCAAAATTCTCTTTGCAACAGATGTTGTTACCTGTAAAATCTTCCCTTTGCAGTTCATCTTTAACAGTGCTGTTAAATTATTTAATACAAAGGTAGGATAATGTCACTGCTTTGATCAAAATCCTTTACTACTTCCCAATTGCTCAATGAATAAAGAAGGGAAGAAATAAGCTTTTATATGTTCTTGTGAGGTACCTGAAACTGATTCTGACTTTGGTTCAAGGTATTTTACATCATGGTACCTCCTTAACCTTTTTTTCCGTTTTTTTTTTTTTTTTTTTTTTTTAATTTTCAAAGATATGGCTCTTTATTGCAATACCTAAGCACAAAGAGATAATGAAACATGCCTATTTACTTTTTTCATTCATCTTATACTACTTCCTTCTTGGTATATTGTGCTTCAGTCCCATCTTCTTCTCCCTTTACAACCTTTATTGTCTACCTGAATTTAGAAAGATCTGGATCCAAAATAGGTCTTACTTGCAGGTGGAAGTTGGGCAGATCCCTTTATCTTTGTCTACCTTAGTTTCTTCATCTGTAGAATGAGGATGATAACAAAAATCTCTGTCTTCCAGAATCTCAGGATTAAATGTGATAATATTTGTAATGTGCTTAACCTAGTAGAGTAATAGTACATAGTAATTATATTATTTATATTAGACATAATATTTTATAAGATATATTAATTATATAATATGCAAAATATATAATTGCATATAATTTATAATTAATAAATTCCTACCTAACCCAAGTTATTAATTATAAATTATATGCAATTACATATTTTGCTTATTATATAATTAATGTATATATATTTCTCATCCAATCAGAAAAACTAGTTATGATGATAATTTTGAGAATAATACTCTATGAAAGAAAAGAAAAATCATAAGTTTTGAATTCATTGTTTCAAGATAACCATTGTTGGCAACCTTGAAAGTTCTGAATGTGGCCAGAAATGTCCTTTAAAATCTCCACAAAATATCTGGGATTAGGGCACAGGGTAGGGAGATGGGGCTTGATGATGAACAGAGGTGATGGACATATGGAGTTAGACAATTCTCTGTGGCAACCATCAGATGGCATCTTTGGGCTAACACAGTTTGGTTATTATCAGTAATCATTTGGAGAGAGGCTGATGAAATTATTTCAGGATCAGGATCAGGATTGGGAATGAGAAAGGCAATGTGCATTTTTATTTCAGACAATAAGTTTGGTATTTATAATCCAAAGTTGCATGCATTCTCTCTCTCTCTCTTTTTTTCCCCCTCCCCTTGTGTCTGATGGAGTGCCTGGAAAAGATCTGGCTTTCTTTTGGTTTTATCTTTTTTGAGGAAAGTGGATGATAGATAGCCCAATGGACTGATGATTAAAATGAGATCAATCAATCCATAAATATTTATTAAGTGCCTGCTATGTGCCAAGCACTGTGCTAACCAACTACTGAGGATACAAAAAGAGGCAAAAGATAGTGCCTGACCTCAAAGACTTCAAATGGGGGAGACAACATGCAAACAAATAGATACAAAGTGAACTTTGTAAAGGATAAAATAGGAAATAACTAACAGAAGGAAGGCAGTAGAATTAAGAGGAGTTGGGAAGGCTTCCAATAGAAGGTGGGATCTCCTTGGGACATGAAGGAAGCCAGAAAAGTCAGTAATTAGAACAGAGGAACGTTTCAGGTAGGGGTCAGGCAGAAAGAATGCCTGGGGCACAGAGTTGTTTCTTGTTTGTGGAACAACCTGGTGTTACAGGTTAGAAAAGTATGTATTGGGAAATCACCCGAAGATTGAGAATTCAATACCTTCATGGTCGTCAGTGAATAGAGTGCCAGGCTTGGAATCAGAGACTTCTGAGTTCAAATCTGGCCTCAGACACTTATTAACATGTCCTTTAATTCCTATTTGCCTCAGTTTCTCAGATAGCTACTCTAGGACTTGCCAAGACTGGGAAGGCAGGAAGACTAGTTTCTCAAGGACTTTGAATGTCATATGGAACATTTTGTATTTGCTTCTGGGGGCAGTAGGAAATCTCTAGAGTTTATTGAGGAATGGGTGGGTGACATATCAGACTTGTACTTTAGGAAAATCACCTTAGTGACTGAATGGAAGATGGATTTAATTGGGGAGGTACTTGAGGCAGGCTGCTGTCACAGATGAGGGCTTGTATTAGGTCTTATTGTCTTCTGATATTATGCAGTCGGCTCTTCATTGAAATCAGGCTTCTGCCAAACAGATACCTGAAATGTGTTACCTGAGAGCCTCAGCCTAGCAGAGCGGAAGCAGTGTTGGAGTAGGAGTCAGGAACAACTTGGGTTCAGTTTTCACATGAGATACTGATAAGGTTTGTGATACTGTGTCTTTGAGCCCCATCTTCCTTATCAGTAAATGAATAGCATATATACTTCACAGGATCGTTGTGAGGTTCAAATGAGAAAATAGATGTAAAATACTTTGCAGAAAATGCATGTAAAACACTTTGCAAACACTTAAATGCCATATGAATAGAAGCTACTCATATTTTTATTCAATCTGAGCTTCCTATCCATTTTTCTTTTGTTTTTGCTTAGACATGGGAAAATGGGAAAGGAGCTGTTTGGCAACAACTATGTTTGGCCACAATAAAAGAAAACTCCTAGTTGGCTGGTGATGATTATAGAAAAGCTTGGAAGATGTGACTTCCTTTAAAAGCCAGCTGTAATTTGATGGAAGTAAAGAATATCATGACTTAGGAATTACTTGAATTTAATCATATAAAAATGTGCATCTCCCAATGAATATATTAAATTATTCCACTAGATGGAGCAAGTAGTTTAAGCATGGTTTATGAGTAACAATTTTTAAAATGTCTCATATTTCATATAGAAAGATGATTTTCTCTTACTTCAAAATGGATTCGACATATGTTTAACATATACTGAAGTGATATATTCAAAAAGCTCTGTGATGGCTGCCAGGGATACTAGGACAGAAATGAGCCCCTTTTCTCCCACCTCCCCCACGCCCCCACTGTAAAGGAACTCACTTTCTGAAGTGAGGGAAAATATATACACAGATGATTGAGAAATAAAAGTAAATGAGATAAGAACAAAGGAATAATAAGAAAAAAGCTAGAAAAATGCAATGAGGCTCTGGAGACAAGAGATAACATTTTCAGTTTTTTCCTTTAATAATTGAACAGTTATTTAAAAGCTTAGTGTTTGCAAATACCTATCATAAGTACTGTGTTGGATATAGAGAGAAGCAATGTGAGTAAAAATCTTAGAGGACTTACTATCTGAGTTCTGTTTTTGACTCTCATTGACTAGTTGTATGAACTTAGGAAAATTGATTAGCCATTTATGGGCCTTACTTTCATCATGTATAAAATAATATGTTGAACTACATAATCTCTAATGTCTCCTCTAGCTCTTAAATCCTGTTGTTTCATAGTATCATCGCATTTTGTATCTTCTAGGAGTTTATAATCCCAAAAAAGGGTATGACATTTTAAAAGTTCAAGAGATATAGCTTCTGAGTAGTCATTTTCATTCATAAGGCTAGCATATTTATTAATAAAAAGACATCAGAGATACTCTCTAATACCAAAGTCTCCTCATGGCATGGAATCACAGCTTATGTGTCTTTGGAAGAATAGATGTTCCTGAGAGTGGCAATCGACTCTGATTTGTTAATAATTAATGAGAAAATGAATATTACAATGAGAGATTAGGCTATATTCCATTGGGAGTCTTGAGGGTATGTGACTTGGATTACCCAAGCCTTAGTCAAAAAGAAATCATTTTCCATCATCTATTTGACAAAAGGGAAAATTCACATTTTTCCAGATCTGTCTGAGTAAACACAATCTTTGCCCAAGATTTTCTACACTGGTTGATTTCTGGATGAGGACTTAAAAAGGGTAAAAACCTTGACATTGATTCGATAATTAATTATTAATATAAGAGAGAAATAATCATTTTCCTCAAGGGAAAAAAGACATACACAAATACACACACATATGTGTGTGTGTATATATATATATATATATATATATATATATATATATTCAACTCACATATAAATATACTTACATTTATATGTATATTACGTGTGTCTAGACAAATAACTATAGGTTTTAAAAAATCTTTTTGAGAAGGATTGTGGCATAGTGGATAAAATGCTAGACTTGGAAATACAAACATTTAAGTTTAATTGTATCTAAGAGACTGTTGATGATCGGTTGTATGACTGGGCTAGCCATTTAACCTCTGTCAGCCTTAATTTATTCTTAACTGTAAAATGAGGATAATAACAATACTTGTCTCATGAGGGATTAAATGAAAATATATGTATGTAAATAAATGTAATTTTGTTAACTTTAAAGTACTATGCAAATCTTAGCTATTCCTTTTGTTCTGAGCATCAAATGAGAAAAAGTATGGGGGCAACCAGATGGCAGCAATGAATAGAGGACCTGGACCTGAGTTCGGAGTTCAAATCCAGCCTCAGGTACTTAACACTTCCTAGCAGTGTGATCTTTAACTCCAGTTGCCACACAAAAAAAGCCTCAAAACATTAAAAAAAGAGCATGTATGAAAAACACTTTTCAAGCCTTTTTTGAAACACCATATACATGTAAGCTATTATTACCTTACTTGGTACCTTACTTGGCCACTGTCATGGACAAAGATGGCAGAGAACATGTTTTCACTGTGGCTGGTGGGAATCTCTAGGTGGTGAGACAGAGATTTTGTTCCTAAGACTAGATGGACCCTGCCAAAAGAGGTATGACCCTTAAATTCATTAGCACTGTTCTCTAACTGAACTAACTGATCCATGTTAGAGTTTTATTGTTCATCAGAGAATTTCCTCTATATTCTTTTAAGCCTGCTTGCTGTGGTCAAACATATTCAAGCACTGCAGGACGTAGATATTTTTGAACTCTAACTAATAAAGAAGGAGCCTGTAGTTTAACCTGGTTACTGGCACTTGTGTTTCTCACAAGCTAATGATGTCTTAGATTCTTGGCTTCTGCTGTTGAGCATTTAATAAAGCAGATTTACCATTTTCATTTTTCTTCTGAATCAAACTCCCTGTGGGAATGGGCAATTTGCGCATTTCTAATTTCTGATGATTTTAATGAAATACATGTCTGCCAAGTAAAAGGCTTTATGTCAATTGAAATTTTCATTGACTGCCAAATATCTAGGAGAAAGATAAATGAGACCATAATACATGGAAATGCACTAACTCTATTCAGAATATATAATATGATTGGTGTATGTTTTTTTTCTTAATTAAACAGTTTGGTATCATTAATTGGAGAAACAAAACTAGTCTTCTTGAAGTTTTTTTTTTTCTAACAGTGGCTTTTTGGTTGTAGATCATCAATAATGTACTTGATAAGATATTGGAATTTGTTTGAAAATACTGTAGTTATGCTTTGTATTCAGAAATAGTATCTAGACACAGATTTTTTAACCAAAATAGGAAGGTATTCTCTGAACTCTTAGTATACTTATCTAATTGCTGTATTATAGGGTCATAGACTAAGAGCTGGAAGGGAATTTTGAAGCAGATAACCCAACTCTCTCATTTCATAAATGAGAACCTGAAATTAAGTGATATCTCCAAAGCAATATAGCTTTTTAAGCAGCAGAACTGGCATTTGAACCTCAGCCCTTTACTCCAAAACCAGTAATGTTGCCTGACAACTCATAGGAACTGAAACAGAAGAAGAAAATACTCTTATTTTTTTTTTCATAATAACTTATTGGGCAACTTTTCTTTAAGATTGATTGATAAGTTGTCAAGATGAGGGTTTTTTTTTGGCCACATAGAAGCAGTAGAATTGAGATAAGAGTGTTCATATTATTATAGAATTGAGAAACATATCATTATTTTCTCCCTCCAGATAGAGTAGCTACTATCAGCCTTGAAGTTATTCATTTGTGGGGGTAAGAGAAACCTCTCCAGAGACAGTTGGGGAACTATTGTAGGATCCAAATAAAACTCAAAAGAATTTCCTTAAGTTCTCAGCATTACTTAGGGTTAATTTTTGCTATTTGGGGGGAAGATTATAGAGAAGTAGTATGATATGGTGGAAAGAAAACCTGTCATTGTCAAAAGATATGGATTGAGGTTCCCATACTAGCATTTAACTAGTTTTGACTATGGATGATTTAGCTCACCAGGTAGAGCCTTAATCCTTTCACTTATTTCTAGAAAAGGGACCATGTGTATATTGTCTACCTCAAAGAGTTATTATGAGAAGAGCACTTTTTAAAATAGTATTTTATTTTTCCAAGTACATATAAAGATAGGTTTCATCATTCACTTTTGCAAGACCTTATGTTCCAAATTTTTTCCCTTCCTCCTTTCTTTTCCCCAAGACAGCAAGCACTATTATATAGGTTAAATATGTGCAGTTCTTCTAAACATTTTCATATTTGTCTTGCTGTGCAAGAAAAATCAGATCAAAAGAGATCTATAAACTATAAGAAAAAACCCAAGACAATCAAAAAAAGACAAAAATACTATGCTTTGATCCACATTCAGTCTCTAGAGTTCTCGCTCTAGATGCAGATGGCATTTTCCACACAAAGGAATTGCCTTTAGTAACCTCATTCTTGAAAAGAGCCACATCTATCACAGTTGATCATCACATAATCTTGTTTCTGTGTACAATGTTCTCTTGCTTCTGCTAACTTCACTTATCATTAGTTCATGTAAGACTAAGAAGAGTACTTTGTCAATTCTAAAATACCATGGTGATGAACTATTCTTAACATTGTTGGAATATTGAGTAAATTCTGAAAAAGGTAATGAAAATGGGGACAGTACACTGATTATTTTAGTATATTCTAATTTTTGGCAATGATAAGTTTAAACCTGCCAAGTTTTCATGCAGTATTTTCTTGGGCCCCTCACCACCAGAACTTTCTGATTATGATTAGTTTAAACAATAAGTTGAGAAAGAGACAAAGAAGGAGGGACCAGGAAACATTTTTTTCCAAATTATTTTCCTTGAGAGCTGGAAATCCTTGAGAAAATTGTTGTGCTATTGTTACTTTTCTAACATTATATTGAAAATTAGATATGTGCAGGAAATACTTTTGTTAATTTTTTTTCTGTACGAAAATAGCTTTAATTTCTTCACTTTTGTTTCAAGGTTTACTCAAGAGTATTCCTTTCACCAATGACAATAAGGTGGTGCACTGGTTAGAGTGTTGAATCAGGAAGATTTATCTTCCTGAGTTCAAATCTGACCTCAGACACTAGCTGTATCTCAACACTATTTGCCTCAGTTTTCTCATTTGTAAAATGAACTAGAGAAGGAATTGGCAAACCACTTTGGTTTCTTTGCCAAGAAAATATCAACTGGGGTCACAGAGCTGGATGCAACTGAAACGAATGGACAACAATTCCATTCACCAGGCCCAGCAATTAGGTGTTCTGTGAGCATGTTCAGAAATGGTTCTTGGCCAAATTCATTTGGGAAACTCTGATTTAGGATTATGGAAATGACCCCTAGCTAGTTATTTACTTGAACATTTTTCTTGTCTGTTTTCTGGTTGTTATTAAACTGAATCTGGATCTGATCCAGTAAGATTTTTTAAAAATAAATAAGAAAAACCTATTTTATCTCCTTCTTACCTTCTACCAAAATAAGAAAAATAAAATTATTATAATAAGCAAGCATAGTCAAAACTAATGTTCACATCCAATAAGATTTTTAAGTTGAAGTGATAGTGTTAGGGAATGACAATGGAATTCCAAATCTCAAGCAAATCTTTTATTTTTTAATTTCAGAATTTTAAAAGATGTAAATGCTAGAGAGACATAGTGGTATAATGGACAAAAGTGCTAAACTTGCAGTGAAGAAGAAATTTAATCAATTAATCATTAAACATTTAGATACCATGCTAAGCTCTAGAGATACAAAAGGAGGTAAAAGACAGTCCCTGCCCTCAAGAAGCCTACAATTGGAAATGCAACATATTTTCTAGCTTTGAGAACCTCAGGAAAGTCATTTAACCACTTTAAATCTTACTTTCCTTCCATGTACAATAGGTATAATACTGCCACTTACCTTAAAGAGTTGATGTAAAGATCAAATGAGATAATATAGACAAAAGAGTTTTGAGAATTTTAAAGTATCATGTGAATACCAGTCATTTTTATTATTATTATCATCATACAGTCCTCTTCTCCCTAGTGAATTATTTCTTCATCATCTTCCATAATAAATATTTCTATAATGACTATTTATTTATAAAATCTTCCATGGAAATCCTCCTCCCATTTTTTTTCCTTCATGGATTTGAGACAGATCTCTGTTCTCAAAGGCTGTAAGCCAGTTGAGTTCAGCTTTTGGCAGGTCCCACTAAACCAGAAACAAATACTTTGAGTGCTACCCTGATTGTGGTCTGTATGTCTTTTATCTAAGGACTGTCACTGGTATAACGACAGCAACTTTCACCTTGTTGGTAGAATGAAAACTCAAAGAAATAAGATCACATATCCTTAAAATATATGGAATGCTCTCTGGAAGATCATTACTTGGCCCTACAGTACATTTTCCCTAAAAATTGCTGTCTCAAATCCATCATATGTTACAAATGAGGGAGATGGCTTAGATTCATTATAATTAGAAAAAAATTCTCCACTGTTTCTCTTTTTTTCCTCCATTCTTAATATATCTTTGAAATAGATTGTCAGTGTCCAAGTAAAAACTTTGCTACTGGTGGAAAAAAAATCTGCAAGACAAGTTTTCTTGAATGGACAGCTCTAACCACAGACCTCAAACCTACATTACCTAATATAACACATGATTCAGAGTTATTGGCTTGACAAAAGATTTCCCATAAACATCTAGGAAATTTAAAGCAGAGTAACTCTAGCTCTAGACCTTTATGGAAAAGTAATTTTTTTTTTTTTTTTTTTTTTTTTTTTTTTACCATTTCCTTGTTTTCTCTTTGCCATATATGAAGTCAGTAGACACTTGAGGGAATTGAAATGAAGAAAAAAATAGACATTTTGCTTGTGATGATACTTTAACTCTGAACTATGTCAAGAAACATTGACAGTATTTGAAGTGCAAAATATCTACTTATGTCATGGCTTTCTTTGTTAGCATCCCACATCGCTTGACTTACCACATCCCCTTAAAGCTTTAAAGAACATATGATAGAAAGAACATTCTTTTAAGTCATATTATGTTCGAGTCATAGTACATTCTAGGTCAAACAGTTCAATAGTTATTAACTTTAGGCTGTATTTGAGACCTAGTTTTATGTAATTTCTTCACATTAGCCTTTGAGATGAAAAAAATCAAATGTTAGATAAATGAGTGGTTTGAGCCTCCTGAAAGGGGGTGCCTATTTTTTATAAGCAAAACATAATTTAAAAAATAATTTATATTCTGTAAGTTAATCGCATTGATTGCTTGTGCTCTCACATGCTGTGTATAGTCTTTTGATAATCAGCTTTCATTCAGTATATATTTTAAAATCATTGCAAATGCAGAAACTCAAATTTTATTTTTGAAAATAATTTTCTTTTATTGTTTGTGCCTTCAGGAAGTGTATAATCTTTTAGAATATTGTTTATTTTTTCTCTTTTAAAATTTCTCATATTTTTATGGATGCCTTTGGTTTTTATGTCACATTTGTTTCTGAGTATATCTTTCTTCTGTCTCCTGCCCAGCAAACTTCCCTCACAGGAAATAACAAAATAGAGTAAAAAATAGCAGTATAGCAAATTAATTGACACATCCTTGAAATCTGAAAGTATATGTACAATATTTATCCAGAAGCCATTCCTCTATAGTGGAGGGAGGGAGATATAATTTATCACCTCTTTTTTGGAATCAACTCTAATTACAGTGTTCAGGTTTTTTTTTTTTTTTTTTTTAAACTCATCAACATTGTAATCACTGTGTATATTGTCCTCCTGATTCAATGTACTTTTACTCTGTCAATTCATTTGTCTTCCCATGGTTTTTTGAATTTTTTGTATTCATTAATTTCCTCTAATATAGTAATAATATTCCATAATATTTTTCTACTCCCAATTGTTCCATATCTCCGTTAATGGGCACTGATTTTGTTGTTATTTCTTTGCTATGTCAAAATTGCTGCTATTAATATTTTTGGTGTCTTTGGAATCTTTCTTATTATTATTGACCTTAAGGGTAAATATGCCTGGCAGTGGGATCTCTGTGTCAAAACATATAGACATTTTAATCACTTAAAAACAAATCATAGTCCTTGATTGTCTACTTGAATGGTTGAAGAAGTTCACAGCTTCACCAATAGTTTGTTATTGTGTTATCTAAAGGAGAGATTCTTAATCAGGTTGGGGGTAGAGAGGGTGATAGCTGTAAATTTTTTTTTAATATTTTCATAACTATTTGATATGTTTTCTTTCATTTGTAGCACTATATATTCTATTTTATCTGCTTAAAAATATTATTCTAAGAAGAGGTCCAGAGATTTCAACAGACTACTAACGGGGTCTGTGAAATGAAAGGTTAAGAATCTGTGTTTAAGGAATTTATGATATTGCTAGATATAATGCTTCTATGTCTGAAGCAATAATAAGAAAGTGATGCTAAAAAAGATAATACACTTAAGAAGTGTTATTTTTAGATTTAGAATCTCAGTGTTAATCTGAAATACATTATTTGTATTTTAACAATTCTGCTTTTTCTTTTTTTTTTTTTATTGTGGCATTTATCTGCTAGCAGAATCCCTGAAAAGCCTAATAGCATTATGTTTATAATTTGACATTGAGATACTCATTATTAAATGAGTATGTTTTCATATGCCCTGTGTAAAAATTGAAATTTCTTTAAAAAGTATGGTGGAAATAAAAAGTCAATATGTAATTTGATTTTGTTTTGCTACTATAAAATTTGCTTTGATTCTTTTTTCTTCATTTAATCCTTTGATTAAAACTAGGCTCTTGGTTCTCTTAATAGTCACCTAATTTTATTTTTGGGACAACTATCCAGCTAGTTTCAATTCAACAAATTTATTTACTAAGTGCCTACTGGGTATTGCAATTCAATTTGACTGGTCTTAGTTAAATGACAAAGCAACTAGGCAGCATCATAGTGCACAGAGTGCTGGACCTGGAAACCAGAGGACAGAAAGATTTATCTTCCAGAATTCAAATCTTGTCTCAAACAATTACTAGCCATGTGACCTTGGACAAGTCACCTGCTTGCCTCAGTTTCCTCTTCTGTAAAATGATCTGGAGAAAGAAATGGCAAACCACACCAGTATCATTGCCAAGAAAACCCCAAATGGGTTCACAAAGAGTGAAATACAACTGAAAAAATGACTGAATAACAAAACTATGTTCCAGGTACTATGCTTAATGCTTTTATAATTATATCATTTGATATTCACATAGTCCCTTATCTTAAGGAGCTTATGACCCAGTAGGAGGAATGACATGTACACCAATAAATAGAATGTAATAAGTGCTTTAAGGCAGGAACATTCAAAATACTATGGGAGCATAGAGGAGAGACAGATTATATTTCATTTTTGAGAGATTGGAGAACACTCCAGGGTCATGATGCCTTTTACATGAACCTTAAAATACTCATGGTATTTCAATAAGTAGAGAGTAGTGAAAGGACATTGCAGGTAGAGGAGAAGATAGTAGCAAAGACACAAAAGCAGGAAGACAATTGACCAGGAAGAAGAAAGCAATCTTTTGGTTTGCCTGGAGTATGGACCTGTCAAGGGAGAATTGAGGGAGACAGAATAAAGAGGTAGTTTGGAGCCAGATTGCAGAGGTTTTTGAATTCTGCATTAAGGAATTGGTTTTTATCTTGCAGTCGCTTAAGGTTTTTTGAGCCACAAAGTGCTTTAGAAAATTAATTTGTCAGTGGTGTGTAGGATACAAAAGGAAAGAACATGATTCAAGAATATTACTCAAGAGACTATTGCAGCAGTCCTGGCATGAAATGATAAAGACCTGGATTAGAGTGATGACAATAGGGATTGGAAAAGAAGAGATGGATGCAAAAAAGTACATGAAAGAATAATCAGTCTGGATTTTGAGGGTGGCAGTGTGTAACAACACTAAAACCTTAAGGCTGAGAGCATAGCAGAATGGTGGTATCACTAATGGAAATGTAGAAGTCTTTGGGGTGAGAGAAAGATGATCTTAGTTTTAATTATGATGGTTTTTAAGAATAAACAATTATTAGAGAATGAGATCAGAATTGGAGAAATAGATTTAGGGGTTTTCTGTGTGGAGGTGAAAGCTGAGGGTATAGGAGTAAGTGAGATGTGCTAAGTAGAGATATGTAGTACATATTTGTACAGGTAATCATTTAATGTTTAATTAAGTATAGTTCTCACCTGATAGGAAAGAACTGAGTATACTTTGGAGATCTGGTTTGTTGGTTTCTTTCCCTTCCCATAGGCAGTGTAGTATCTCACCTTTTCCAGAGGATATCTGCCAGCTAGCTTCTCTTATAACCACTCAGTCTCAAAATGTCCTGTGGTTTTATTCATACAATTAAAGACACAGAATGGACTCACCTTAAGCTTATAGTCTGACACCTTGCCCTTCAGTTGGCTGGTCTTCCTGGCAAGGACCAATTTTGTATTTGTGATTATAGCAAAGCTTCTTAAACTAGAGGTTGTGACCCTATATAGGGTCAGCTAAGTGTGGGATTTGAAAAATTGTGATTTATCATCAATAAATGTTTGATTTGTATACCTATTTTATATTCCTGTATACCTGAGGTCATGTACAAATTTTGTAGAACAGAGAATAAATTTAAGAAGCACTGATTTATAGTACTACTTAGTATTAGGGTCCACTAAGGAGGTATTCTATTATTCATTCTTCTGTTTTGATGTTTTGTATCATATAGTTCTTTCACCACCTTTTAGTGCCTCCAGTCTGTTTAAATCTTTTGGGTGTTTTAAACCTCAGTGCCATAGTCTTATCCCTTCATACAGGGATTTCTTCAGATACCTATGGGACTGCTGCTTTGTTTTTTCAAACTCAATTACATCTCTGTTTTCTACTATGAGTTGGCTCCTGGTGAATCCATAACTATTTATCTCCTCCTTCCTCCAGTGCCTGGGCAGTGTGCTACCTTTCTGTGTCAGCACAGTGCACTGAATTATTTGGAATTTGGAGAGTAATCTCCACTCTGTTTTCTTTCTCCCATCTTCCTCTGGGATTTCTAGCCAGGTTGTATAAATCACTCCAGGAAGTTTCTTGGAGATCTTCCAGAGAGTGAAGGGAGTGTTTAAGATTCTTATAACTCAGGGAGAGCAATACTTTTTTTCATAAGAAATTCATATTAACTTTATTTCTAGACTATTCAGTATACGTATGAAGTAAAAGCAAAAGTCAAGGCCAAATATAGATTTTATATTGTTTATTTAAGTATTTCATTAACTTATGTGGTTAAATCATTTTCTTGACCTTCTTTTATCACTTTATTTTTATGTCAGTGCCTCTGAAAACTAGCAATTTGTAAATTTTTAATCACAAAAAAGGAAAAAAATTAAAAAGTTTTGGTATTTGATGAATCTACAGTTTCCTCTTGTTGAGAAAGATGATGGATACATATAGAATGTAATGTTTTGCACATAATGGATTTTGTTAGGTTGGAAAATTCTGAGAAAATTGTAAAAAAAAAACACTTTATTTCAGTGTTCCTAGGAAATTGGTATCCTTTTTCCTTTTTGATGCTTGTGAAATCTTTATATTCTTCTCTCTTTGCTTTCTCAATAGAGCTAATTGAATTCAGATTTTAGATTTTCTTTAAAAAAATCCAGTAGTATTTCTCCAGTTGTATATTTATTAAACACCTACAAAATTTCATGACTTTTCCCTTCTGCCACTGCTAGCTGCTTCTTTTTATTCATTTCGTTCATTCATTATTCAATAAATATTTACTGAATTACTTTTTATGTTCAAAGCACTACATTAGGCACCACAGGGGATGCAAAGATGAATAAGATATAACCTTCATTTTCAAGGAATTTACAATCTAGTAGGAAAGGGTAAGACAAGTATACAAATAACTCCATGTAATACAAGGCAGAATGTGGTAGGACCATAAATGACCCATTGTATAAAATGCACAGTGTCCAAAGGAGGAGAAGATCATGTATGCTTGGGTGGATCAGAAGGTACTATTTGAATCAATCTTTGAAGGATAGATAATATTTTCACAGCTGGAGATTTTTATAGTCATTAAAAACCTGTTTCTAAGGGTCATCTGGCTTATATGGCTCTCAATTCTGAATCTGAGCTATATGTAGTGATGGTATATAAAGCTAAGGTGGCCCCGGAGTATTTTGCTTTTCTTTCTTCTAAGTATCAGTTGAACCCCTGAATTTCCTGATGTTCCAGCTTGGGTATAAACTGAAACCTTATAGCTCTGCTAAAACAGTCACCTTCATGATAAAAAGATGTAGTCATTCATTCTCTGAATTTCGTTATGTATGTACTAGCATTGTCATTATTGAGATCTTGTTATTGTTAAAGATTCTTTGAATAAGAATGTGCAAGAGAGAAAAGAAGTTTTATTTTACTGTTTTGGGGTGATGGGTGGAAGTGGGAAGGGGGTTTAATGCCAAGGGCTAAACTAGTCATTTAAAACTGGCCATGAAAATCTTGGGATCCTTGGGATATTCTTTGAAGATTTTGTGGTATTACTATCCATCACTTTTCATTATCAGCTTATCTAGTGTTTACTTAGAGGATCTCCATTTTCAACAGCATGAGCATGGTCTCTACTCATAAAGATCTTGACCCTAAGGTGTGGGGGAGAGAGAGGAATGATGCAAATCTATCCTTTTCTAGCATGAATTTCCTTCTTCAAAACAAAATATTTTACTTTCCTGATCATCCCAATTGCTAGTGCCTTCCCCACCCCATAAATTGACTTGTATTTAATACTTTGCATATATGTTGTACATTTAAATATGTATGTAGGTTGTATTTCTTCTATAGACTGTAAGCACTAAGAAGACAGGGAGAGAAAGTTTCTTCTCATTTTTATTTCTGTATCTTCAGCATAATATGTGGCATATTTTTAATTAATTGTTTCAGTTATGTCAATTTGCTGTGATCCCATTTGGGATTTTCTTGGCAAAGATATGGGATTTGCCATTTCCTTCTTCAGCTCATTTTACAGATGAGGAAATTGACGCAAACTGGGTTAAATGTCTTACCCAAAGTCACACTGCTAGTAAGTATCTGAGGCCAAATTTGAACTCGGGTCTTACTGATTCCAGGCCCTGTGCCATCTAACTTCTCTGCTTGGTGTGTAGTAAGCACCAATAAGTGCTTGCTTATTGATTTGTGACTTTTCATGTGATCATAAATATCTATGGGTTAGGGAAGATTAAAATGACAGAAAACTATGAATTCAGTGTTTGTAAGTGAATTTATATTTTATTATATGTTTCTTGTCACATGTACAGTTCTATAAACTGAAAAATACAAGGTAATGCTTACATTTCGAGACATATTACTGTGTATAGAAAAAATGATTATTGATTGATTAACACATGGATGCACCCATTGTAATAACACATTCTGGCCCCCCAGTAGTCCATGGCTCACAGCCTGTGACACACTGCACTAATAATCTGTTGAGGGATTTGTTTGTAGCCAAATCCTTTTATCACTTGGTGGCAACCTTCTGGTGATGAGCATCTCCAGATGCAGCTGGTTCTCAAACAACAGATAACACCAATTTTGGTCAGGCCTGTTCAACTTAGCATTCTCTGGCTTGCTAGGGTGTGCCTGAACTTTCTGCTAGTTTAGAACTTAGTATTGATAGCCATCTTATGACAAAGCATCAGAGCAGGACTTCAGTGATGATCCTAAATCACTATAATTCATCAGCTGCAACCAGTGATGTGACAACAATGTATATTATAGCTTGAAGATGAAAACCATCTGTTGCTCTGTGTATCAAGGAACGATTTCAGAACAGATCTTGGAAGAGCAAGAATATAGGGAGGAGTTGGATGGTGGGGGAAATGGGAGGGTGTCTCTCCCATATGTTTATCTTGGGCTTCATTTGTCAGCTTTGCATTTTAAAGAAGTGAGATCTGTTGTGAAGTATTCAGCATGGCTGATAGATTTATAGTGAAGTACAGTTTCATTAGTCATTTAGAAAACCCAACCAGGTAATGTCCAGGTCACTGAATTAATTCTTTGGTGAAGGAAGAGTACTAGTGTGTTGAATCCACAGAAAAGACTAACCACAAGAACCAGGGAACTTCACTGTGTTTAAATTTTCATCCTGAGCTCCTCTTTCAGAAAGTGGCTGTTAAGATGGGCTAGAGAATCATTCAGCCATATTTTGCACTGTTTAGTCATCAGAGGGGAGAGAACCATTTTTAGTGGATGAAAACTTATTCACCATTCCCTTCCTGCAAAAGGGAGTTGTGAAGGGAGTCTAGATTGACGTGGCAATCTTATGTTCCCTTGTGACTTGCTGTCAGCAAGCTGTTTTCCCAGACAGGCAAAAGGTTGCTCAAAGTGGGCTTCTGTGTGTGTTTCCATAGCAGCAGTCATGTAATGATTTTCTTATTTTAGGGATTTTTTTGACTTCTTTATAGCTTTATAATGCAGCATTAAACAACAAATAGCATATTTAGGTCAAGGAAAGAAAATGTTTGTTAATAGGAGTGCCAGGCTAAGCATTCTGGGAGGGTGATTTTCTTGCAGCCGATGAAGATTCTTTGTGGTTCACAGCAGCAGTTTGCAGCAGGGTATCTCTCTGATACTATCCTTTCATTTTGGATGGGCTTTGAGACTTAAAAATTCAAGCCATCAGCATCCTAGCCATTTTTGGCAATCACGTGTCATTGCCACCTAAGAACAAATAAGAAAAAAAAAGGATTCCAATTAAAAGCCTCTTTTTGGAGGAGGAGTAGACTTTAAGGGTTTCCATACAGATGAGGTGTGTCATCTTGATATTCTACGGCTCCTCCTGTTTCACACTCTAAGGCTGGATTTTTTGTCAGTCTCTCCTTGGACGGAAGAGGATTTAGTACAGCAGCTGATGCCTTCCTTCTGTTCAGATTTTGGTGAAGATGGTACAGTGGGAGCTTATTCCTAAGGAATCCAGGAAGAGCCTTATGGAGATGGAGCAAGCAGTGATAAGAATGTGAATTTTGACAGGTTTGGGATGGGTTGCACTACTAGTGTGATTCTGTTTAAAGGCATCCGCACAGTTTTTGAAAGAAACTGTGCTTATATGTGCAAACAGCAAGGAGAGAATAATGCCCTTGAATATCCAGCTCACAGTTGGACAAAGGAAGATTCAGGATTGTTCATCTACTCCTCTCTGGTAAATGGTCAATTGCTTCATTAGCACATAGTCTAATAAATAAATAAAGTGATCTTTATGCCTGCAGTTAAATGTTTATTTAAAAGTATAGATATGCATGCAGGATTTATAAATATGGCTTTTGGGGGCCATAAGTTTAGACCATGTAGCACATAGTGTTACACATTGGTGTATATCAGAATGATGCATTTTAGCCAAACAGAAGTGCATGTATGAAAAAAAAGTGCATGTATGGACAGAAGTGCTATTTCTATCTCCCTTAGTACAGAAATTAATATGAGTGGCTACTACAAGGATTTATAGACTGCATATAACTTCTTCCTAAAATGGTTCTTGAAAAAACTCTACAAAAATTCATTTGTTTTATTTAGTGTGATTCGTGGATAGCCCTTAAAATAGAAGTAGTGACTGACAGTGGTACTCTGAATTATTTAATCCTTCTACATTTAAACCTTTTTACTTCACTGAATTTTTTTTTCTCTCACTTCTTAATAGCATGTGGCCAAGGTTCACTTTCTAGGGGAGAGCTGTCCAAAGGGAGAATAGGAGCTAACTCTTTTGGAAGCCAGGAAAATATGCATAGTGCTTCCATTTTTAAAAAAGTCTATTTGTATCGTTTATGTCTGAGGGGTTCGAATGGTTTGATGATTGCTGGGTTTGAGGTGGGACTCACATTCTCTTCGCCTTTTCCAGTGTATTTAATCTAGCCTTAGGTAGCTGAGAGGGAAAAATCACGTCTGGGGTGTGTCTCCTCTTGCTTTCTCACTTGGAGAATGCACCTAGGAAGGTTCCCATCAAGTGCCTTCCTTCTTTTTTTGGCATTTTTCGTCTTCATTTTACTGTCTGTCATCTGTGTTTAATTGTCAGTTTGTATGGGAGGCTACTAAATGTGAACTAACAAATGTGAAAATATTTGGGGGTACCCAAGTCTCAATTCTGAGTCACTAAGTACAGGCTTATATCTATAAAAGTAAGTAAATAAAAAGTAAAGTATTTAGGTTATCAGTGTGGGCATTGAGTCCTAGAAAGGCAGTTTTAATATGTTACATGTACTTCTAGAACTTATTTTGTATCAGGCTTGCCTAAAGAGAAAGATTCATTTGGTGTTGGGGAGTTTCTTTGTGTAACTCCTTAAAATTCTGTGAAAAAGCAAACTCCCACTCTAGTAATGGCTAGATCATCTTAGAGAACAATATATGGAGGCATCAAACCTAAGAGGAAAGATACTGAGTGATTAATATTTTAAGCTCTGTGTAATGTATTTCACAAGACAGTTAAGGATATCTTGTATTAAAGCTATAATGGTTTGAGAAAAATGACCTTCTGTCCCTGAAACTCTTTTAACATGATCTTGAGGGGAGCCTTGCTGTCAATCCACTAGGAAGTCATCTTTCTATATCATCATAATTGTAATCCTTCAAACATGGAGCATGTTTCCTGGGAATGTCAAAGTACATGCTTCCATCTTAGTATTACATTCGCCCTCCTGCTATCAAAGCCATTTGATAGACTTCAATATTAAAATTTTTTCCCTGAGGCATAGAAATGTTAGGATGTGGCAGGTGAGTGAGAGAATAATAACCAATTAAACAGCTTTATTAGAGGGCTAGAAGTATTTTTACTAAAGACCCTTCTCCTGCCTTGAATCTACTTGTTCCTTAGCCATAAATCTCATTGTCACATGTAGCAAAGAAGAGATGATACTGTTGCATGATGCAAAGGTTAACATTGTGTCCAGGATGCTGGAAGGCTGGAATGGGTGGGAAGCACAAAACCTTGGAGTCATTTGGATTTTTCTGAGGTCAGAAAGATAACATGAATGTGGAATTCAGTTGAACTTTGCATGAGTTTGAGATTAGAAGTGTGCTGTCTGTGTCTGGAGGAAGAATCTCTCCTCAGTGGTCCTGTCGAAAGGAGCAAACCACCTTATAGTCGGAAGGCAAAATTGAGGTTGACCCAGCAGTTGTGAGCTAACTTTGAATTTGAGGATTTGCTGGTTGGTCCACTGCGAAGGATCCTTTTACATAGGTGAGTGGGTCAGATTTTCTTTTCTTTTGTAGCCCTAGATCTTGTTCTTCTATAATATAACAAGTTGCATTTCTTTATTTGGAATTCATTAACTGTATAAACTTTCCTCTGAAAACAGAATAATAGTCAACCTTTAGGCACAGTAAGCTTTGACCTATTTGGTTGGCAAGAGGGAGCTTTACACTTTCTCCTCCTTTGAGTTTCTATTAAGTAATATTTCAGAGTCTATTTCTTGTGTTATTTTAGCTGAAGTAAAGGATGTTTAGGAATCACAACCTTGACTACAGATGGGGCAGATCCAAAGTCCCCAGCTGCGCTTTTTACCACTGGGCCAGAATGAATGACTTAAATTCTCAAGGGATACTTTTTGCCTTATCTGGTATAGCGGGGAGGAAATCCTTAGTATTACTCCATTTCATTTTCTCATTTCTGTGTTCAGGAATCCCCTGAACAAAGGGAAGCCCCTAAGCAAAGGGAAGCCCCTGATCTGTATACTATTTTCGGTTCATTGTGCTTCTGTGTTAGAGAAATATAATTTCTCTATTCATGGGTTAGAAAGGCTGCCTTGTTTGTCCTGCTTCTTTTAATATTTAGCTTCATTGAATATAATTATATAACTATGGGCAAGCCACTTGAGCTCTATAAGCCTTAATTTTCGTCTCTGTAAAATTGAAGTTTTGGACTAGCTTATCCAAAAAGTCCTTTTCAGCTCTAAATCTGTGAGTCCCCATCTAAAGTCTGAGTCATTGAGGGACAGGAAGGAAGTTGAGGAAGATGAATAGGAAGGAGAGCTAAATGGAAAGTTGAAAAAGATTGGTTCATTTCTAGAAAAGAAAAAAAAAATTACTGTGAGTTCTCTTGTGGGTAAATTATAAGTAAAAAAAATGGCCATTCTCTGAGAATCCTTTTTCTCTTCCCCTCTTCATCATCAGATGCTTTCTGCTACTATACCCTCCTTCTCCCTTGTTTTCCACCAAGGATCTACTTTTCCTACTGCTACCTGCACAAATGAACCCCTTCCACAACACTTTTATCAGAGTCCTCTTTAATATAACATTTTTCCCCCTTCTGGTATTATTTCTATCCTTATACACGTCCTCATCTCCCCATCCCTGGACTATTGTAATAGTCTCTTGATGAATCTGTCTGCCACAAGTCTCTCCCCACTCCAGGTCCAGTCTATTCAGCTACCAAAATGATTTTCCTAAAGCACAGGTCTGAGCATGTCACTATTCTACTCAGTCAAATTTAATGGATCCCTGTCATCCCCAAGATCAAATACAAAAATTATGTGTTTGGAATTCACATCTCCTTATAACCTTACCCTTCCCTTCCCTTAGGCTCTCCCCTGACCTCCCTTCCAGTCTACTTGCTTTTCCTAAATGAAACATTCAATCTTTTGACTCTTGGAATTTTCACCAGCTGTCTCTCATTCCTGAATGCTCTCCTCCCTCTTCTTCATCTTTTATCTTCGTTTAAGGCACAAATAAAGTCCCACCTCAGTAAAAAGTCTTTCCCAGTCCTTCTTAATTTCTGTGCCTTCCCTCTCTTTATTGTTTCCCATTTATTTTGTATTTAACTTATTGGACATAGATGCTTGAATATTGTATCCCCGTTAGAATGTGAGTTTCTTCAGGGAAGAGGGACTGTTTTTAATATTTCTTTGTCTCCCCAGTCTTTTGTCTGGCATGTAACAGATACTTAATAAATGCTTAGTTACTAAAATAATAGAGAAGTGTCAAACCACTTCATATATTTGCCAAGAAAACCCCAAGTAGGATCACAAGTAATTGGACATGACTGAAATGATTGAACAACAACAATAATAAATGCTTATTGACTGGCTGACATCCATGAAGACAAAAAGTACCATATGTGATCATATCAGTGAACTTTGCAGTCTAATACTATTTTTCTGACAATGAAAGCCAAGTGCTGATCTCTAAACTATATGGTTATTAAAACACTTTCCATTTACTAATTAGCTTGTTTTGAGAAGTCATCCATTAATTAATCTAAAATCTCTCCTTGAATTTATTTGTATTTTCAGCTTTCCTCAAGGATAGCAATTTGTAAATCACTTTGGATAGTGATAATTATTCTTACTTGTCCTCAAATGACCTCTTTTCTGATTTGAGGGATTCCCTAATTGATAGCATAAGATTATATGAATGCATACAATCCATTTACACCTTGTGTCTGAAGAATTATATGATATGCTTCTCAGACTACTATTTGAACCATCTATATACCTATAAAAGTGGTCCCATCTTCTTGATGCTTTTAATCCTCCTTTACTGGCCATCATTCAGGTCAGTTATGCTAGTCTCGAGGTATGGAAACTACAGTGTCAGGTTTGGGCTACAAGACCATGATTTTCTAAGTTATGTTCTGCTCCTAATGTTCTGCCTAATGTTACCCACAATTTTTTTCCTGACTTTTTTTGATCAAAATAACATGTTGGGTTGTTATTTTTAAGTAATTGCCTCTAAGGATTCTCAGGTATAATATTGGACTGAGCTAGCAATCTCCTTTTAATCTCTGTGATTAAATGCCATGCTGTGTAGCTCAGTGCTCGAATGTATGGCGTAATGGGAAGAGCGCAGGTCCTGAAATTGAGTTTGAATCCTACTCCTGATACCTTTTAGTTTGTGGGCTTGGATGAAACACTTAACTTCTCTGAGCCTCAGTTTTCTTATCTGTAAAATGTTGTACTTTACTTAATATGGGTTCTTACTTTGGTGTCTGTGAACTTGGTTTTTAAAAAATTAATAATTATTCTGTATTATGGATTTTCTTTGTTCTTCTGTATTTTATGTATTCTAAAATTTTATTCTGAGAAGGGGACCATAGGCTTTGCTAGACTGCCTGAGGTGTCCACACACACACACACACACACACACACACACACGACAAAAACATTAAAAACCTTTGTCTTAGGATTGTTGTAAGGATATGTCCTATATGAATGCCATCTATTCCTATTATTAATATGGTTTCTTTCCTTGGTGCTTAATTACAGCTTATTTTATAGACACTCAGAATATTTTTCAGTTGTTTGTAGATGATGGACTTGTGTTTCTTTCACCTTTTGTGGATTGTTGGATCTTCTTTTAATATTGATATTCAATAAGTGTTGATAGGAGCCGCCTAATGAATTGGGTTGACACATCTTTAAATTTTCCATACTTAGGCAAATGCAGGTTTTTTTAGTACATAGAAAAAAGGTATGTCAATCATATTTCGAGGGCAGTTAGGTGGTGCAGTAGATTGGGTGCCAGACCTGAAGTCAGGAATATATCTTACTGAGTTCAAAAGTTATGTGACGCTGAGCAAAATCACTTCACTTGTTTGCCTCGTTCCTCATCTATAAAATGAGCTAGAGAAGGAAATGACCAACTGCTCTAGTATCTTTGCTAAAAAAGCCCCAGTGGGCTCCTGAAAGGTTGGACACAACTACAAAATGACTTAACCAAGATGCTGTAGCAGAGCAGCAGAAGAAACTCTTTTATCTAAATATAGAGTCATTTGCAGTTCATTATAAAAGAGGGCAACTAGTCCAGAGCAAAGAATGCAGGTGGTCTATTTTTTAAAGTGGATAAAACTGTGAGCATCTACTTTAAGGGCTACAATAAAAAACATTTTGGTGATAAAAGATGAAGTTTTTTTGATCTTAAGGTTGAAAGGAGGGAGGAAGAGTGAGAAAAATGGAGAAGGAAACAAAATAAGGGAAGGGAAAGAAGGAGAGAGGGAAGGAGGAAGAGACAGAGGAGACAGAGGGATGAGGAGAAAGAAAGAGAAGGGGGAAGAGAGAGGGACGGAGATAGAGAAAAAGAGGGATGAGAGATGGAAGGACTAATGGAGAGAAAATGAAAAAGAAATGAAAGAAGGGAGGGAGGAAAGGGGGGAGAGAGAGAGAGAGAGAGAGAGAGAGAGAGAGTGAGAGTGTGTGTGTGTGTGTTTGTTTGTGTGTGTTGGGGAACTGTATGCACAAGGAATGTCCTATCTTAAGTCTACACTCTTTTGTATATTTCTTCTGTGATATAAAAAGAGGTGCAGTTTGGGTTTCCCCAAACAGTATATTCACATGTGCAGGAAATTTGTGTTTCCTTTATAAATGAAATGCAAGTTGTTTAATTTCCTTCCAAGTGTGGATACCAGTTCAATCTAGTTGTCTTTCTTTCCTTAGCCAACATATACATTTATCCCCTCTGAAATCGATTCTGTCCTGAAAGTTTGAAAATTGTGGTTCAAATACTCTTTCCTTATACTAGAGAGCAGACTAAAGAAGCAGAGGGCCCCCAAGATTCTGTGAAATAAATGTGTGTTTTATTGCTAAGGAAAGAACAAATTTCTTAAGGAGTGTGGGAGTTGTAACTGGTCTCAGTAGAAGTGAGATTATTCTAATACCATCAGAACTTGAGCAGAGAGTCTATTTGGTTTGTAAAGGGCAGAAGTGAATTGAGGATTTAATCGCATATGAAAGTTTTTTCCCTTCCACTACAAATTCATTCCTTACAGAGACACAGGAAAAATCTGTGCTTCTAACAGAGAAGGCTTGGCAGGCGAATCTCTTATTATCTAGCTTACCTGGTTGGTGAGTAGAGTGTGCTTTATTTTAGCACAAGCTAATTAATTAGCAAAAGCAAATTAATGGATCTTGGCTGAAAGAGTTGGGGTTTTTTGCTCTTCCATTTGTTACTACTTTGTAAACTGTGCTTTTTTCTATCTACCCAACTGGCCATCTAGTTCCTTTATATGTTATTTGGGTAAATTTGAATTTCTCCACAATTTTGTTGTTGTTTTTCAGTCATGTCCAATTCTTTGTGGCTCCATATGGCAAAGGTACTGGATTGGTTTGCTATTCCCTTCTCCAGATCCTTTTACAGATGAGGAGGCTGAAGTAAACAGGGTCACACAACTATTAAATGCCTGTAGCCACATTGAACACATGAAGATGCATCTTCCTGACTCTAGACCCAGCACTCTATTCACTGTGCCACTCAACTGCCCTACAAAGTTTTCCTTTATTGCTGAGTATCTGCCATATTCTTTGTTATTCCTTGAGGAAATAAGTACCACATTACATTTAGATAATAAATTTGCCCAACTAAAAAGCAGACCTCAGAGGATTTTGTGTGTGTGTATGTGTGTTTGTATGTGCATTTAAGCCTTTGACATAAAAAAAGTACAGCATGTTGTCAGGTGTATTAGTTTCTCAAACTTATTTGACAATACTTAATATCTAATATTTTCCCAAGTGTTATAGGATTGCAAAGTAAGGAGATGATCCCAACACTTAAGGGATATATAATCTCATCATTGTTTATCATCATTATCATCTCTATGCTTTTTGTTGAATACCTTCAGATTCCACCTCCACACTAGGTTGGTACTCTTTTATTTACAGAGCTTAGCTGAAACATAATTCATAGTTCATAGTTCATTTCATGTAGTGAATGGATTTAGATTTATGCAATAAAGAAACATACAAATTAAGTGATATAGAAATCAGACAAAACGATCTATAAAAGTATGAATGGATCAGATTTATATAATAAACATACAGGTGTACATAATAAATATATAAATAAATAAAATTTAAAATAAATATAATAAATAGAAAAATAGAATGGTCTATAAAAATATAGAGAAAGAAGGAAGTTTTAGTGCATTGGATTTGAGGAGAGGACTGGTTCATGAGTTTCTCCTCAAAGAATCCAGTGCAGTAGATATTTTCTAGGGGCCAATTATGAGGCACTACATAAGGGAAGACTGACCTTGCTAGTAAGCTATATCTTTGGGGGATAACAGTTATCTCCTCACTTATTGGTTCCCTATCTGCCACTTATAGTCTGGGAGAATTATCTAGAGCAGGGCTTCTTAAACTGTGAGTTACAACCCCATGTGGATTTTGTAACTCAATGTGGGAGGTGTCAGAAAATTATGATTTATTATCAGTAAATGTTTTTATATCTATTTTATATACCTATATGTCTGAGATCATGTAACAATTTCTGGGGTAGCTTTGTGGGAAAAGTTTAAGAAGCTTTACTATAGAACACTGGAGAGATTTACCAGTTTGTGTAAGCAGTGGAGACTTAAGTCTTCTTGGCTTCCAGGCTAAATCTTTATTACTTATGCTATACTATTTCTCACAGGGATATGATAAATTGTATTAGTTACGATATTTGTTTGTTTGTTTTGCCAATAATTAAGTCTTTTTAATCCTTGTCTCTCCAATCATCAGCTGAATTGTTTGTCATTAGATTGAATTCTCCTCATAATGAGAACACTTGCTTTCAAAAGCTATACATTTAGTCTCTAAATTTTAAAAAAAATGTGTTTTCATTTAGGATGCTCTTGTCTGCCTGTATGCAAGTGGGTCTATTTCACAAGATCACTGGATCTCAGGCTTTGAAGGTTTTCTTGTCTAAACCATATAGTGGAATTTTAGCTTTAAGATCCATAACAAATGATTTTTCCCGTAATGCAGGTCCACTATGTCCTGAGGTATCTTGTTTATCTTAGACTTTTGTTGGTTTATTTTTCAGTTATTTTCAGTAATGTCTAGCTCTTTGTGACCCCAGTTGGGGTTTTCTAGGCAAAGATACTGGAATAATTTGTTATTTTCTTCTCTGTTGTTATTATTCATCTTTCATTCTCAAAGAGGATTGATGACATCTGTGGGGTGATGTTTTGACATGCAAGTGAATTGGATTTAAGTAAAACTGTGCAAAATCATCAGCCTTATTCTCTCCTCTAGTCATTAGTGTCCAGTGGCAAGACACAGGTAAAGAAGATTAAAGATAGTCCAGGATACAAGGAGAGACCTTGATCTCTTAAGCTTAAGTCTTTCCCCAATCTCAATTTAGTTGAGGCAACACCCATTTAGTAGGCAAGGGCTCATTTCACAGATGAGGAAATTAAGGCAAACATAGTTAAATGACTTGCCCAGGGTGATACAGGAAATATCTGAGGCCATTGAACTCAGGAAGATCCTGACTTCAGTCCTGGCACTCTATCTACATTCCATGCTTATGTACCTCTAATTACCAAGAAATTTTTATGTACATCAAGCCAAAATATGCCCGCCTGAAACCTCCACCTACTATTCCGAGCTTTTCCCTCTGGGCCAAAAAAAGCAAATCTAATCTGTCTTCCACACAACAGCTTTTCAGATAATTAAAGACAGATAGTGTGTTCCCCATAAGTTCCCCTCCCCCCCCCCCCACCCCGAGAAAGAGCTGGATAACTTACTATCTAGAAAACTGTGGAAGTAAATCTCATGTTGGATAGGTAGTTAAATTAGATGTCCTCTAAGGCTCCATCCATGTCTAAATTTCTGTGATTCTAGTCCTTCTGTGGCCCATAACCAATGACAGTCTCTAATACATGTAGCCAGAAATTACACATACATCAAAAAGTGCAACATTTGTTGTCTTAGAATTGGGTTATAGTGGATAATTAGATCTTTTACAGAATCTCAGAACTTCAGATCCCACCTCCATACTAGGTAGGTACTATTGTATTTATAGAGCTTAGTTGAAACATAATTCATAGTTCACAGTTCATTTCATTCAGTGAATGGATCCAAATTTATGCAATAAAGAAACATACAAATTAAGTGATATAGAAATAAGACAGAACAATCTATAAAAGTATGAATAGATCCAGATTTATATAATAAATATACAAATTAAATGATCTCAAAAAAAATAGAATAATCTTACAAGCCATCTGAGTCTAGCCTTTATCTGACCAATCAGTCCCTCTACTTAATTTGTTATCGGAGATGGCTTCGTGCTTAAGTGGATAGAGTGCTGATCCCATTTCCAATCTAGTCTTAGATACTAACTATATGACCTTCAGCAAATCCCCTAACCCTTATTTGTCTCCATTCCTCATCTGTAAAATGGGACATTTTACATTGCAGAAGGAATTGACAAACCATTTCAGTATCTTTGCCAAGAAAACTCCATTTACTGTAGAATAGACTGAATAACAAGTGGTCCCTGAAACTCTTTTGTGAGGTCTATGAGGTTAAAATTATTCTTAAAATAACTTTAAAATGTTTTAATTTCTAATATGGTAAATGTCAAATAGATATAACCCATATAGACCAAAACTCTTTGAGATCTTCCATCATTTTTAAGAGTATAAAGGAGATCTAAGATTGTAAAAGTTTGAGCATCACCAGAATAGATGATTTCAAATTTCAGTTTGAATAATTATGTATTCTTGTGGCTATGGTCTGGGGGATACTGTAGCTTGCTGCTTTATCTTCAATATTTTTTCTTTTAATAATCAGCCACATGGAACACAGATGAAAAAGAGTTAACTATTAATATTGAGAATTTGATAATATAGATGATATACAAATAAGAAATCAGTTACATAAATTGAGTATGAAACTCTAATTTGTCCAGCTTAAGAGATTGTCTGAATGGTGATCTGGGTTATGTAGTCAGGCACTTAGTCCACTCTGTTTCTGATCTCTTTATCATTTTGTCTAATTCCCTAAGAAGTCTATCTGTTTTTTCTAGTTCGAATATCATTGAGGTTTGTTTTTTTTTTTTTCTTGTTATAGAAACGAAAACAATACCCAACAACTCAACACCAACTTTTCCCTTAGCTAACAGAGTAATCCATTTCTTTTGCTATACAGTTCTTAACTGAATATTAAAACCCCTGCCTTTTTTTCTATCTTTCTGCATTGCCTGGAGATACCTACTTTCCCCTTAATCTATTGCTTGTTAGGATCCAGAGTTGTCTGAAAATTAGCCTTCAAAAGTTAGTCCTGCAGTTCAGAGATACTTCCATCAGGTGACTGACGTTTCTGCCATGGAGTCTGAGCTTGTCTGCCAGTCAGATTTTTTAGCTGTGAATTTTTCAGACTTTAAAGGAAATATATAACAAAAACAACAAAACATCTCATTTGTTAAAATAAAATTAGTAGGCAATAATTATTATTAAAATTAGATATCATCCAGCAGGGTTCAGAATCAGAACATAAAATGATTTTCTACCCTTCTATTAAAAAAAAATCAGTACCCAGGATGTTTGTGTGATTGCTACACTTTGAGGATAGTTAGCTCAAGTTCAGAAGGATAGTAAAATTTTCATCATCATAATGGTGTCTTGAATTAGTGGATGGAAAACCTTAACCAGGAAATTAACAAGGAATGTACCCCTTTTCTATATTTCCTTATACTCAGGACTAAAGATAGATACCACTGTGGAACTCTCCACTCTCTTTCTTTACCCTAAGATTGATTATTGGGGATACAAAAAATTTAAACTGTATTACTGAGGAATAGATACTGTAGTAATACTTTTTTGTTTGGTTTTCTGTAATTTGTCAATAACAATATTTCCCCTGGAGTTCATTTTCAGATTAAAAAAAAAATCATAACCAGGAAGCTTTTTTTTTTTTTTTCATTTCAAAACTTTCAGAGAAGCAAGTACTTTTCCCTTTTTGCCCTGAAAACTTAACTAGCCTTTAGGACTGGGCTATTACAGAAAGATGTAGGCCATTGGCCAAATTGTAATCTCTGGTGACTGGTGTTTTAAAACAAGTGGAAATTCTGACAGTTTGTGCAGATGCCTGTTTATATTAAAAAAAAAAACTTGGTTGAGGGCCAAAAGTTCAAGCAGACAATAATGGTCATAATCTGAAAACAGGCTGTATCTGGACAGGAGTTGGATTTACTCATAAGCTTTTAAAACTTGGCTATTCAAAATTTTTTGCAACTTTTTAAAAATGCTTCTGCCTTTCTTTCGCATGGAGTTGGGGAGGGAAGTGCAGAGAAGCATGTGGATTGGAAAGGGAGTTCCAAGAGAAGCTTGTTTTTATTTACCTACTCTGAAAAGCTGCAGAATCAGCATCAGATATGACTTGGCTAAAACCATACAATTACTGAATCTGTAAGAATTTCAGATAATCTTGAGCAAGCACAGCCATTGAGAATTTAATGAATTCTTTCTCTGGCAGATGAAGTTTAAAAAAAAAAAAAGAATCAAAACCACAAACATAAATTAGATTATTTTTTGCTTTGACTGATTAAAAGCAGTGCTGGTTTAGATTTCTCACCTTAGCTATCTTCTTTCTGTGTATATATGTGTATGTAGAATATATACACATGTATACATATATGTATGACCTATATTTTTGTTCACATGCCTTCACTTGCATGTGTCTTCTGAAAAGATAGATTAATTAGCTAGAGAGTGTTGAAGGCATCCAGGGAGCTACTGGGTTTTGGAGGAGCTTTAGGAAATTTATTTCCAAAATAGAGAGTGTGATGGTTCCATGGGCCAGATCCTTTATGTGTTTGGAAAATGTGTTTTTTTCCTTTAAAGCAAACTAAAATGTCATATTTAACTATATTTCTTGTTTTCTTCCTTTACTGAGAAAGCTTTTCTTATGACCAAATTAGTTTTCTGTTTGTGAATTACTTGAAGGAAAAAAAAATTTGTAATTCCAGGCTCTTTCCCCCATTAGCTATAGGACAATCTTGGCTATCTACTCCCCATACTCCTATACTTACTATATGATAAGGATTACAAACTAATTTTAATAATAAACAAAGGAAAGACAAATCTATTGCAAAAAAAAAGTCATAGCATACATCCCATAGTCAAATATAGATTAAATTTTGCATTGCACATACATTGCTAATTATTCGTTGGCATTGATAAATAAGAATGGCTTGTGTGTCCTGGGTTCAGACAGTGAGATTGTTGACAAATTTGTTTTTCTCTCTTGAAACTATTTCCCTTTGTCCATCTGCCTAGTGAGAAAAATAAAAAGAACATCTGGCTCTCTGGAATAGATGGAAAGGCATGGAATGACAGGAAATAGGGGAGAGGGAAGGGGAAAGGAGGACTGGGGAAATGGAGAGACTAGGAAAGGGGAAGCCTCCAAGGAGAGAAATGTTTGTGGTTGTCAGCTAAAGGAAGGAGCCATGACCTTTCCTTTGACCTCATCTGCTATCACCCCAACCCTTATTTATCATTTGTACCGCCATCTGATACTTTGAGTCAAGAACATTCAAAATGGTCTTTCTTATTCTGGTCATGACCTTGACTCAGAACTTCAGCCAAAGTTAAGTAGCTATAGATTGAAGTTTCAATACCATATGGATCAGCACACTGATCAGTTTGACAGTGACTCCTTTCCATTTCCTTGTAGGGTCAGAACATTTGTAATTTAGTACTCATTCCACACCTTAGTGGATGCTGAACATAATTTATAACTGTGGCTTCTAACTGCAGGAAGTTTGTATTTCTATTATTAAGGCATTTGTCATTTCTGAGTAGAAAAATGAGGAGCTAAAAAGATTCTCTCATCTCAGTTTAAATATAGGCTTCTTGAAACTAGGGAATGAGCCCAGGAGATTTAGCCTGTATTATTAAATAGCTGTTACCTTGAACAAATAATTTTACCTTTCAAGACTTCAATTTCTTCATCTTTTAAGCAAATGAGAAGTCCAGATAGACTACATACTCTCGAAGATTTCTTTCTAGCTCTAAAAATTCTTTGAACTTCCTTCTCACATGTACCTCATTTGTCTAGTGACCATCTTAATCTATTCTCCAATGCCCTGCTTTTATGGGTGATCTTGTGTTATTTTGCAGTATTTCTTAGATCAAGTTGTTATAGACATATGTGCTATATGGCTGGTAAAGAGCTTATGAGATGTATTAATTTACTAGCCTGATATACTATTTAACCTAATTAGTCTTCCATTAACTTCTGGTCACAGAGTTATTATCCTAGACTCTTCAAGCTTATTAGGATCTCTTGTTATCTTACTACTGACCAATAGTTCTATATACAATTGTCAGATTAATTCTTCTGAAATACTCCTTTCATCTTCTTTCCTCAGGAATCTAATAAAGCTAACTATAAAGGATAACGCTATCCTCCCAGAATCCCAAGGCTCTCACAGAGTCATCCTGGATTGCTCACTGTTTCTTACCCTCCAAATCTATTTTCAAGGCCTATCAGATTGTGAAATCAACAGGTCTTGAAAATAGTCAGATATGGATATACCCCCCACTCTCTTCCGACACTACCCTGGAGTGGGCTGTCATTGCCTCTAATCTAGACTATTGCAATAACCTGCTGGAGGGTCAATTTGTGTTGAGTCTCTTCCCACTCCAATTCATCCTCCATTCATTCTTCAAAAGCACAACTCCATGTCACTCCCCTTTTCAATAAACTTCAGCAGCTCCCTATTGCTTCCAGGATCAAATAAAAACAGTTTTGTTTGTTATTCAAAATCCTTCATAACCTAGTTGCCTCCTGCTTTTGTATTCTTTATACACCTTATTCCCTGACTTCTATTCTTTGATCCACTGGCTTTCTGTCCTACAAATAAAACAATCTACCCTTTAGCTTCAGCCATTTTCTCTGGCCGTCTTTCTTGATTGGAACACTTTCCAACGTCCTCTTGGACTACTCACCTCCCTGGTTTCTTCCAAATTTCAACTAGGAACTTAGCCTTCCCCAATTCCTCTTAAGAATTTTAATGCCTTTCCTCTGTCGATTATTTTCTATTTATCCTGTATATAACTCGCTTTAAATATATTTCTTTGCATATTGTGTTCTCCATTAGATTGTAAGTTTCTTAAGGGCAAGGACTGTCTTTGCACCTCCCCCCTTGCTCTCTTTTGTCTGTCTCTGACTCTGTCTCTGTCTCTCTTTCTCCCTCCCCTGCATTGCTCTCTCTCTCTATGTCTGTCTCTCTGTCTTTCTGTATCTCTCTCTGTCTCTTTCTCTCTTCCTCTCTCTCTCCATCTCTCTGCCCATTTGTCTCTCTCCTTCCATCCCTCCCTCTGTCTTTCTGTGTGTGTGTGTGTGTGTGTGTGTGTGTGTGTGTGTGTGTACAGATAGAGATACAGATAAAATGGAAAGAATACTGGCTCTAGAGTTAGAAAGCCTAGTTTAAACTTATTATCTATTAAGTTGACCTGAAAAAGTTTCCTTTTGGTTGTCCATGAGCTTAGTCCTGACAAGATTCTAAGAGGAAAAGGGATGATTCAGGCATGGGCTCACAGCCTATAGAAAAGCATAGAAATGGAAAATGGTATGTTAAGAATAGCAAGCCCTCAGTTATGTGAAATAGCAAGTTGTTCAGTTTAGTTTAGAAAGGTAAGTGGGAGCCAAATTGTGTAGGGTTTTGGGGAACCAGATTGTGGAGGGTTTTGGGGAGTCAGATTGTGGAGGGATGGGGAGCCAGATTGTGGAGGGTTTGGGGGAACCAGATTGTGAAGGGTTTTGGGGAACCAGATTGTGGAGGGTTTTGGGAAGTCAGATTGTGGAGGGATGGGGAACCAGATTGTGATGGGTTTTGGGGAGCCAAATTGTGGAGGGTTTGGGGAGCCAGATTGTGGAGGGTTTTAGACATCAGGCTGAGGAGTTTGCACATTATTATAGAGGTAATTGGTAGCTGCTAAGGTATTTTTAAAAGAGAGATATGGCACAGTCATACCTGATGTGCTCCATGATGATTAATTTTCTAGCTCTTTAGAAAGCAGATAAGAGATTGGGGAGAGACTCATAAATAGGGTGAAAACGAGGGGGATCTGAATGTAGTTTGGGGGCAGATAGGTGACACAGCGAATAGAGTACCAGGCTTGTATTTAATCAGGAAGACTAAATACAAATGTGGCCTCAGATAGCTTACTAATTACAACCAACTCCCACATGACCTTGGACCATTCACTTAAACTCACTTCCCTCAGTTTCCTCATCTGTAAAAGTGACTGGAGCAGGGAATGACAAACTATTCCAAGATCTTTGCCAAGAAAACCCCTAATGGAGTCATCAAGGTCCAACATGACAGAAATGACTGAATAACAATGTCTGTGTTTTTAGACAGCAGAGAAGAGGCTTAGTCAAGCTAAGATTGGCTATGGTAGACTGATAGAGCAATCTTGTGGGGTATGCAAATTTGCACTTTTTTCTAGATCTAAATTTAGAATCTTTTTTCCCCTTCCCTCTATTGAATTCCTGTTTACCCTTTAAATCCCAACTCATGTACTCTCCCCTACCATGCCTCTACATTTGTAATTATCTTCCCTTTTCAGACCTCATATGGTACTTTGCTCCTAACTTTCTGTTCCTTTATCATGTATTAAGTTGTACTGTAATCATTTGTGAATGTGTCCTGGCCCCTATTTGGCTATAAGCTCCATGAAGAGAGGGGAAAGTGTCTTCTCTAAACTTTGTATCCTAAACTCTGTGTACTGTATACATATACTGTATAGTTTATATACTTTATGCTCTGTACATAGTATATATTTGGACTGAAGCAAATAAATAGTTTAATCAATTAAATGGATTGATTGTAATTTTAATGGAAGAATTATTACTGAGTTGTTATGTAATGGTGCACCACTAGACTGGATAGAGTATTTGACCTGCAGTTGGAAACATCAGACACTTAGCAGCTGTGTGACTGCAGGGGAGTCATTTAACCTCTGTTTTCCTCAGCTATCTCATCAATTAAATGGGGATAATAATAGCACCTACTTCCCAGGATTGTTGTGAGGATCAAATGAGATAATAATTTAAATAAGTACTTAGCACATTATTCATCCTCCTCCTTAGAGATGGAGTAAAATAACCTTTTACCTTTTCTCAGCATCTGGTACAGATGCTAGTTCTAACACAAAAACATTAACAAATGCGGTAGTGTCTGTTCTTAAGGAGCTTGACAATTAATTTGAGACCAAAAAATATTAGATCAGCCAACGGGAAAAATATAGTGTAACCCTGAAACTAATACTGACTGATGTCATAAAGGAGAGATAGATTTAAAGAATAATTTGTGTAAGGTTTGTCATTAAATAAATAATTTCTTTAAATAATGAGTTTTGGAATAAGGCCTTGGATTTTTAGACAAGCAGTAGCAGCACTGGAAGTTATTGGTGTTAATTTTAGTGTTTTATTCTGTCTTTCTACTGATAAAGCAATTTTACTATAATAATTTTCTTTTAAATCAGAACTATTGTTTCATAGGAATAGGGAGCTCCTTGTAAGTAATTCCTTCCAATAATCTCTATCAACATTTCCTCTGTAATTTAGAAGCCTTAGAAAATTATTTTGGGTACTGAGTGGTTACTATTGTTGGTAAATAGAGGAGTAAAATGGCAGCCAGTTGGCTGAGAGACTTGTCCATGATCGTATCTAACATGGGAAATGAAACAAGGATTCAAGCTCTGATATTCCTAAATTCCCACAGGAGCCCAATGTGTCAGTGAAATGAAGCAGTACATGTGAACATGCTTTGAAAAAGTTAAGCTACATGAATGCTACAGATCAAAAGCTCCTTCTGATGTTTCAAGACTCTGCTATATCATGAGAGAAATTATTTGAATCAAATTGCTGATTTTCACAACTGGAAACAAAATAAAGTTTAGCCCTTTGACTCTTTTTTTAAGAGAAGCAAATGTTATGTGCATATTATTCATTTAATTTCTTAACTCCAGTGGGGGAAATAAATCTCTGAAAAATTTTTGATCACTTTTTTCATAATGGTCACAAGGAGACTATTTGGCTTCTGCACAGAATAAAAAATGTTTTGGCTCAAAATAGATCTTCCTCTTAATATTTTTAGAAATCCAAAACACTCTACTTGCAGCAGAATCTCTCACTGCCATTTAGGTGGGTACTTACTAAAAACAGCAGGTAATTATTTCAGAATTCTTTACCTAGTAATTCCTTTTACCTCTCTCTTTTTCCAGTGAATCTAAGTGGAATTTATCTTTTATTCTCTGAATCATCTCTGAAGTATTTTTTGTTAGGTAGACAGAAGGTAGGGTTAAGGTTAGGGTTAACTGGGATGCTTATAAGGATGATGAGGAGGAGGAGGAGGAAGAAGAGGATTTTGTTACTGTTATTTTTAGGTCTTCATGACTCCATTTGAATTTTTTTTTAGCAAAAATTCTGGAATTATTTGTCTTTTCTTTCTCTAGCCCATTTTATAAATGAATAAATTGAAGCAAACAGGATTAAGTGTCTTGCCAGGATCACACAGCTAGTAAGTGTCTGAGGCCAGATTTGAACTCAGGAAGAGGAGTCTTGCCAACTCCAGACTAGGTCTACTATTTGCTGTGCCATTTACCTGCTCCATGAAGAGGAGAGCCAACATTTATACAATGCCTTAAGATTTGCACAACCATCTACACACAATATCTCATTTGATTCTCATATTAATTCTGTGAGGTGGGTACTATTATTAGCTTCATTTTACAAATGAAGAAACTGAGACAGAGAAATAATTGATTTGCCCAGATTAACATAGCAAGCAACTGCTGGAGGATTTGCAAACAGATGTTCCTATGTAGCTCCAACATTACTGGATTTCTTCAGGAAGAGCAGTGAATGATAAATCTTAAAAAAATAACTTAAAGCCAAATTATCAAGGAGCTGGAATGCTGGACTGTGGAGTTTGAACTGTATTTATTAGGGTCTTCTGAATCAGGTCTATGAATTGGAAAAGTTATTTTGGCACTTTTTTTGTAAGATGACAAAGAGTAGAAAATATGTTTTCCATGTTCTTTTCTCATCCCCTTTGTAATCTCCTTTAGCATTTTCATTTAACTGTCTTTCTGTGTCAATGATGCCCAAACTAATGTGTTCAGACCTAACCTTTCTCCTGAATTCCAGATTTCCAACTATTTGTAGAATTTGGCATCCTTGAGTATAAACTCCTTGAGAGCAGATACTATTTTTGCCTTAAAACAAAACAAAACAAAACAAAAAATCCTCCCTAGTTCTTAGTACAGTGCCTGGCACAAAACAAGTCAATAAATACTTATTGACTGACAACTACAAAACTCAGTGTTTTTAAAAATTCAGCTATTATATGTATTTTTACAAAAAAAAAAGCCTCCAGACTTGACTATATATGTCAATGACATTCCTCTTCATTCTTCCATGTTTAAAATATAATAACCCTTGATTTTTTCCTTCTCTTCTCAACTTCTCCTTGTGTTTCTTCTCTAGTCATTTGCTAATTCTGACACACTCTGTTCTTTCAATATCTTTTGAATCTGTCCTTTCATCTCCATTCCCATCATCTATTCTATCTCCATGTAGTAACTGAGAATTGAGTCCTTCCAGTCTTTTGGTTAGTTTCATTCTGCTGTGGAACCTATTATTGTAGCACTAATTTTTCAGTTGTAAATCCCTGCTATGCCTTTGTAGGTTATTTATTTTATTATTATTATTTTTTTTACTGAGGCAATTGGGGTTAAGTGAGATTAAGTGACTTGTCCAGGATCACACAGCTAGGAAGAATTAAGTGTCTGAATCTAGATTTGAACTCAAGTCCTCCTGACTTCAGGACTAGCACTCTACCCACTGTGCCATCTACCTGCCTCTTGTAGGTTATTTATTAAGGAACATATACAGTTGTAAGAGGAATGATGAACAATACATTGAAGCATTTCCAAATTCACCAAAGTTATTTTTATAAAGGACTGGACCTTTGATTTCACTGTTGTAGGGAATTCTGGGTGAGGAAACTCCCTATTCTAAGTCAGATTTATTAGTTGCTCTTCAAATTATAGTCTCTAAAAGTGGCCTGAAACATTGAGAGATTTGCCTAGAGTCACACAGTGGTGTGCACCAAGGGCAAGATCTTGAAGACTTTAAGACCAGCCAGCTTTATAGACTCAATATGCTACTTGTCGCCATTTTGCAATATTCTGGATTTATTTTAAAAAGCACTATTGGTAGGAAAAAATGTCCTTAAAAATGTGGAAACATTATCTTTAAATATACTTCATTGTTATAAGTCCCATTTACTTAAGATTTGTTTTATATAGTAGGTGAGTTTACCAAAGTCACTTACGATAATGTGTTTTGAATGAAAGGATTGTAAAGACAGCAGCATTATTAGGTCTGTAAAATTATACAGGAGGCATTTTTCCATTATGTTATAACTGCAGCAAGTTATATAGGATGCATATGGAGGATGCAACTTTGGCATTTAATTCCTCTTAAGGGAGAGAAAGGGAAATCCTCAGAAACGTTTATTTTTCTCTCAGCAGAATTTTTCCATTGTATTTGACCAGGGGACCATCATGTCTTTTTGTCTTTTTGTCTTGTAGGTGGATCTGGGGACTAAGAAACTTGAAGGCTCTGGTAGCTATAGATAGAACTACAGGCTATAGATAGAATTTGAATGAGCTTCTTGACATTTATATTGATTAGGGAGCAGGTAAGATATTATAAAGGAACTAGAAGAGGTTGAATAGGTACTGGACCTGGAATCAGGAATACATGAATTCAAAGATATCTTCATACAAATGCTCTGTATGATCTTTAACAAATCACTTAATCTCGCTTTCCCACCTGTAAAATAGGCTAATAATATTACTTACCTCTCTCAGGATAGTTATCAGGATCAAGTGACATAATATTTCTAAAGCACTTAGCATCATGCTTTACATAAAAGGCGCTTTATAAATGCTTATTTCCTTTTCTTCTCTATGGCAGTTAATGCTTACTTAGAATTACTTAGTATTATTTATCCCACTTAATAATATAATAATTTGAAAAAGAGTCAGTAGTATGGTGCTTTTTTTATATTTATTAGAAACTTTGAATGTATTTTATAGTCTTCCTTACCAGAAAATACTTGCATCACCTCAATTTAATAAAGGAAAAAAATGCCTCAGTCCAGGAGTTTCCAATAAATCAGAGAGAAACCTGGAAATGATGCCTAATTGTTTTTACTATGGATGTACTTCCTCTCTTTTGAAAAGGAATTTTCTAAGTGTTCTCACCTCTATTCCCTTCATTTTATTCCATTCCTTCTCTACGTGCATTTAGAAAACATCAGACATTGATAAAATTCTAAAATGAGATTTAGGTGTGTTGAGTGCTGATCCTTTCCAAAAATTCTTTTTTTATGATCTATCATCATTTGGAGGAAATGCCAAATACATGCCAAACTTAGAAGTTTATATCTTGTGATGGATGGGGACTAATTAAAGAGGAAAGTTTAAATCTTCAGCCAGAATAATAGCTAGCTCGGGGTGGGGGTGGGGGAAGGACATTGTTTTTATGGATTTGACAACGAGGAATCTATTTTTTGTAACATTCTAGTAACTTTAAATTTAATGTTTTCCTGAATTAAAACATGGAGGAAACAGTCCAAAGAGGGAGATGAGTTAAAAAGGAAATGTTATTGACATCAAATTAAATTTTGATGAGAAATATTGAATTAGATCTTGAATGACAAGTGAATTTAAAAATTGCTTCTCAATAAAATATAATTTTGTATGTATTTGTAGAATATTTATGTCTTCTTTCAAATATGAAAAAAAATCCTATTCCTAAAATTTGTAGAGTGGATTATTCTGTCATTTTTCACTCATGCTCTACTTTTTGTAACCCCACTTGAGATTTTCTTGGGAAAGATAGTGAAGTGGTTTGCTATTTACTTTCTCCAGCTCATTTGACATTTGGAGCAAACAAGGATTAAGTGACTTGCTATTAATTGTATGAGACCAGATTTGAATTCAAGAAGATGAGTCTTCCTGACTCTAATTCTGGCATTCTATGCATTGTGAATAGATTGGATAGAATGATGGATTTAGAGACAGGGGACTTAGATTTCAAACCTAATTCCGTCACTTATTACTTCCATGTCCTCAAAAAAACCCAGTTTGTTCATTGGCCTATGATTGGCTTATGACCAATTGACCTAGAAAACTAGTTATAAAGATATGATCCCAGTTGTATTTTTTTAAAAGTCATGACAGGGAGAAATAACTGATGGTAGTGGATTGGGAGTTGTCTCAGAAATAGCTAAATGATAGCCCATCCTTTGAGCCATCCTAGCTCTGTGACCCCGAGCAAGTCACTTTATTTATTGGCTCCCCAAATAGCTAAGGATATAAATTGCAGAGAAGGTACCATTCCTACTGATGGACAGATTTATTCAGAGGGAGATTCCTTCAGACAAAATCCCTATTTCAATGAAATTCCCTATTCCCAATGAATCACAGGTTTAGTTAAAAAAAAAAAAAAAAGAGGGGGAAATGCAAGTTTTACTTCTCAGAAATGCACTCACCAAAATTCTGTTTTTATTTACATATTTTTTTCTTGGCAAGGTCTTTTTACTTTTATAGGAAATTGGTTACAATGAGCTTATGTTATTGGGTGGCCATTGAGAAAGCAAAATAGGAAGGAATGTATCACTTCTTGTACTTCTCATGTTATCCTAAAAGGAAAGCAGTACTTCATTGATTAACAATTGAGGGGGTTTTCCCAATTATTGTTAAGATGACAGAAATTTCAAACAAAACCTTCTACTCTGAATATAAAAGAAAACAAATTGAGTTTAAAACTATTCAGCAAAAATGGACAAGAGACTCTCAAATCATGAGTGAACATAGAGAAATCAATTGCTTGTTTTTGTGGCTACAAAAGGAAATCAGTATAGAAGAGCACTATTCAGGGGAAAAAAAAATGTTCTGACATGCTGGGCCTAATTGGGGTATCCAGATAGAGGTTTATAGTACATAACTGGAAATGCAAGTCTGAAGCTTGAGAGAATGAGCACATGGAGAGGGGATGTATATCTGGGAGTCACCTTTCTAGAGTTGAGAGAGGTAGGTGAAACTGGAAAAGTAGGTGAGATCCTTGATGGGAAACATTTAAAGAATGAAGAAAGAAAGTTTTGGAGAAACAGGGATAAGAAAAGAAAGAGACAGAGAAACGGCAGCATCAGAAGTGTGTTATTATAGAATCCAAAGGAATAGAGCATGTGAGGAGAATCCACCAGCCCAATGATTGGCATCTTTAACAGTGGTACTTTTTTTACTCCTTAAAAATATTGAAATAGCTTTCTATGAGTCAACTCAACTCCAGTTTCTCCTCTCATCAATACATTGTCCTAGAAGACACAGATTAAGGCTGGAGTCACACAAGTATATCATCTGTAATTTTTTTGATAACTCAAGCCAATCATTCTCTGAACCTGACATCGTGGCATAATGGAAAAACTGGGGGGTCACGAGTAATTATTTTTAAATATTTCCCTTCTTTTTTCCCTCCTTGGGACAGATAGGTGGTATTAGGCCCAGAGTCAAAAATACCTGAATTTAAGTCCTCCCTTAGATATTTGCTGGGTGACCCTAGGCAAATCAGTCTCTGTTGACCAACATTTCTTTGTTAGTAAAATGGGAATAATAATAGTTCTTACCTCCCAGGATTGTTGTGAGGATCAAATGAAATAATAATTGTAAAGCACTTAGCACAGTACCTCGAATCTACTAAGCTACATATAAATGTTACCTATTAGTATTAGTTTCTGCCCTTGTAAAATGTAGAAGTTAGATTTCATTTAGTTCCTTCCAGTAATGACATTTTATGATTATGTTCTTTTATATGTATATATATATACACATATACATATACATTATATAGAAATGCTTTAAGCAATTCAGATCTCTAAAAGAAGAACATTGGAGGGTAATTATTTGATTTTTTAAAAAGTAATTGTTTATAAGATTCTTCCCTTTATTTTCCTTCTTCCCTTTCCTTTTCTTCTTCCATTTTTCCTTATTTACACCACGGTCCACTGAGATACAGATTTAATAAAAGAAAGAATGATTTATCTCCTAATCTTACTCATATGAGATAGTCCCTTTTAGAAAACCTTCTGAATTTTAATAAAGAAAAAAGAACCACTTTTTTTATTAAAGCTTTTTTTCAAAACATAAACATGAATAAATTTTCTACATTGACCTTTGCAAAACCTTGGTTCTAAATTTCCCCCCCTTCCTTCGCCTTCTCCCCTAGATGGCAAGTAGTCCAATACATGTTAAACATGATAGAAGTATATGTTAAATCTATTATATGTATAGATATTTATACAATCATCTTGCTGCACAAGAAAAACCAGATCAAAAAGGAAAAAAAAATGAGAAAGAAAACAAAATACAAGCAAATAACAAAAAGAGTGAAAATGCTATGTTGTGATCCACATTCAATTTCCACAGTCCTCTCTCTGGGTGTAGATGGTTCTCTTCATCGCAAAATCATTGAAACTGGCGTGAATCATCTCATTGTGAAAAAGAGCCACATCCATCAGAATTGATCATCATATAATCTTGTTGTTGCCATGTATACTGATCTCCTGAGAACTGATTTTTTTTAAAAAATAAAACTTAAGATTCAGAAAATCCTAGTATTTTCTGTAAGATCCTATAGATGAATAGAAGATATAAATTTGGTTAAGATGGCTGTATGTTCTAGTTTTACTAAAACAATCCTGTGGTTTTTTTAAACCACTTTTTACTGAAAATTAGTTTCTGGGAAACATTTTAGGCAGGTTCTGCTTAGAGGTCAAGATCATATACAGCCATTCAGTCATTAAAACTATATTAAATATTCTGCGTGCCAGTCACAGAGATGGCCACGTGTTCTAGTTTTACTAAGGCAGCCCTTTTTTTTTTATTACTGCCTTTACTGGAAGTTAGTTCTTAGGAAACATCTCAGGCAGAATCTACTCAGAGGTCAAGATCATGAGCAGTCAGTCAGTTAACATTTATTAATCATCTTCTGGGCACAGTCCTAAATTCCGCTAAGTACTGTGGATATAAAGGAAGACAAAGAGTGTTTGATCTCAGGAGCTTACAGACTAATGAAAGAGACAACATGCAAACGGCTACATACAAATAAACCACATACAAGACAAATAGGAAATAATTAAGAGAAGGAAGACACTAGAATTTAACATTGGGAAGGGCTTCCTATAGAAGGTGGTATTTCAGCTGGGACTTGAAGGAAGTCAGGATGAAGAGGAAGAGTGTATTCCAGTTTGTGTAGAGTTTTAAGGTTTATAAATGTCATCTTTCATAACAAAGGAGATGAGGTAGAATATGAGAGGGTATTATCATCTCCATCTTGCTGATGAGAAAACAAACTCACAGATAAGTGACTCAGCCATTGTCACATAGTTAATTAGTGAAGAGGAGCGAATTTCAAACCAGGTCTTCTGACTCCAAGTCTAGTGTTCCATTCCCCATATCAGATTTTAGTTTGTAAACTTCCATGTCTAAATTAGACTTGCAAGGGTATCATGGAAATTATAATAATTATTGAAACAAATGGGTAATTTGTGGTAGTTCATAGGAAAATGTTTAGCACTTAATGGTTTGCCTTTTGCTTAGAGCAAAAAAGACAGGGTATAAATCTCTGCTCTGTAGTATACCTACCACTCAAATATTGGGCATGGGATTGATTAGAATTTGGAGATTATAATGAAGGAAAAGGAATAAATCCCCCAAAAGACCGATTTTGTGGCAGTACTCTTTGTTTCAATTTATCAATGCCTTTCAATTAAACAAGTTCAAAAATGGACATAAAGCAAGGGCTGCATATGGACTTTTAAAAAAAAGTATTTTATTTTCCCCCATTACATGTAACTTTTTTAGCATTTATTGAAAAACATTTTTGAGTTCCTGACTTTCTCTCTTCATCTCTCACATCCCCCTCCTTAAGATAGTATCATGTAAAAATATATTTCCATATTAGTCATATTGTGAAAGACGCAACAAACCAAAAGAAAAAAAGACATGAAAAAATAAAGTGGAAATGGTAGTTTCAATCTGCACTCAGACTCCACCAGTTCTTTCTTTGGATGTAGATAACATTTTCCATCATGAATCTTTTAGAATTGTTTTGGATCATTGTATTGCTGAAAACAGCCAAATCATTCACAGCTGATCATCATACAATGTTACTTGTTACTAGGTTCAGTATTCTTCAGGTTCTGCTCACTTTGCATCAATTCATTTACATCTTCCCAGGTTTTTCTAAAATCTACTATTCTTGTCATTTCTTATAGTAAAACAGTATCCCATTACATTCCAATATTACAGTTTGTTCAGTCATTCCCCAATTGACGGACATCCCTTAGATTTTCAATTCTTTGCCACCACAAAAAAAGTTGCTGTGTATACACACACACACACACACACACACACACACACACACCAGGTTCTTTTCCCTACTAGTATTGCTCGATCATCCCCCATAGTTCCAAATTGAACATTTTATTTATCAGGCATTTCTCTAATTGGTTTATAATGTGAATATAATATATGTAGTCTTTTTATTTGAAGCTTATCATTGTATAAGATTGTTGTGAGATGTTGGTTTAAATCAAGTTTCTTCCATATTCCTGTCCAACTTCCCAATGCTTTTTATTATCAGAGAGTGAGTTTATCCCAGTATCTGGCATAGCAGATATCATATCTTTGCTTCTGTTTGATGTATATCTAAACAGTTCCACTGATAGATATATTTTAATCAGTACCAAATTTCTATTTAGGAGATTAAATATCAGAACTATGTTTGGGAGAAAAGTTGGTGGCCAAGCAGTAGAAAGAGCATAGAAAATAAAATGGGTAATTTTGGTTACATGAAAGTAAAAGATTTTTGAACAAAAAGATCTGATAAAGCTAAGATTAAAAGCAAGATAACTGAGGGAAAAAAAATCTTTACCACAAGCTTCTATGATAAAAATCTCACTTCTAAGATATATAGCAATTGATTCAAATGCTTTAGAAATAGAACTGTTTTCTGATTGATAAATTTTCTAATGATATAAACAGTTCTCAAGAGAAGAGACCAGGGCTATCTATAGCCATATGATAAAATGTTCCAAATCACTAATTAGAGAAATGCAAATTAAAGCAATTCTGGGATTTCATTTTACACCCTTCAGAGTGGCAAGGATGACAAAAATGATAAGTGTTGCAGGGACTGTGAGAAGACAAGCACATTAATGCCCTTTTGGTAAATGTTGGTATATTCCTGTATGGGTAAAATCATTCTGGAAAGCAATATGGAAGTATGTACAAAAATTTACAAGACAGTGCAGACCCTTTAACTTAGCTATACCTCTCCTAGGCCTATTACATCTGAAAGAGAGCAAAGAAATAGTAATAGATCCTTTATATATTAAAACATTCAGAGGAACCTTTTTTTTAAATGGAGGCAAAAAACTAGAAACTAATATGATGTTTTCATTAATTGAAGAATGACTGAATAAATTGTGCTGTATCAATAAAATGGAATATTGTTGTGCTGTAAGGAATGAAAAAATAGATGATTTCAAAGAGCTATGCAAAGACTCACAGGAACTGATGCAGAATGAAGTAAGTAGAATAGAAGAATAATTTGTATGAATACATAATATAATATTACATAATATTATAAAATAGAATAATTTTGAGAAATTTATATGCAGATAAAGAATGAAATGAGAACCAATTTGGTGACTAATAGGTGACCAATTTATATATTGACAACAACACTGTAAAAACAAACTTTGAAAGCTGTAAAACTAGGATCAATAAAATGACCATTCACAATTTCAGAAAATAGATGATGAAATGTTCTATTCATATTAGGTAATGGACTTTAGGGTTCAGAATGAGAAATACATGTGCGTATTTTTGAGATATATGTATGTTTGCATATATATGTATATAGATATATGTGTGTGTAGGTATGTATATAACGTACATATAAAAATGTATACTTAGTTATTTGACCCAGAAAAATTCTAGGGTCTTTGTTCCTAAACTGTGCATACTGTGTCTTGAGTAAAAAATTTTAATTTCTGATGATAAACAACTCAGCCATTGAGAACTCATACATTTACATACTAAGCTGCTTTGTTTTACTTGACTATGGTTTGTCATTTTTTTTCTTCAGTAGATTAAGGCCAACAGAGATTAAGTGAGTTGGCCAGAGTCACATATCTAATGAGGGTGTGAGGCTGCATATGAACTCAGGTCTTCCTGACTCAAGATCATTTCTCTATCTACTGAGCCACTTAGCTGCCACCTTTTCTTCTTTTAAATTCCAACTAAGATCCTACCTTTTACAGGAAGCTTTTCCTAACCCCTCCTAATTTCCATTGACTTCCCATTTTTAAGTATTTCCTTTTTATCCTACACATAGCTTACTTATTTTGTATATATTTCTTCTCATGTTGTTTTCCCTATTAGATTGTAAGCTCCTTCCAGGCAGGAACTATATTCTTTATTTTTCCTTTATTTTTGCCTCTTTTTGTGTTGGAGTGGAATAGAAACCAGGAGACAACATATAGTAGGAACCTGAAGAAATCTTTCCTAGGTAATATATTGAAAGACATCCTTTGAAGGATGATGGGTCAAGATACTGAAGTTATTACATCAGCCAGAAAAATTCCAGGGTTTTTGTTCCTAAATTGTTCATATTGTGTCTTGAGTAAAAAGCTTTGGTTTCTGATGTTAAAAAAGAGCTGCTATAAGTATATACCTTTTTCACATATAAGGCCTTTTCCTCTATATGTATACTTCTAAGAGCTTTTTAGGTACAGGTATTCTTCCTTCCTCTCACCTTTTGCAAACCTGTGTTTTTATATTTTCCTCCTTTTGATAACACTATGTGCTTGTTAAAGAATCTGGTACCATTTGCCTTCATTACTTCTTCAATTACCACCAATCTTTTTCCCTATAATCTCCAGGATCAAATATAAAATCCTCTGTTTGGTGTTCAAAATCTTTTATAACTTATAAGTTATAATAACTTCCTACCTTTCCTCCCTACCTTTCCAGTCTTCTACCTTAGTTCCCTCCATCCTCAGATGAGACACCTTATCTAGGCATTTTTCAGTGGCTGTCCCCAGGTCTGGAATGTCCTCTCTCCTCATCTCTTACTCTGAAATTTCCTTTCTTCAACTCAGCTAAAATTCCTTTTTCAGAAAACCTTTCCCAATCCCCCTTAATTCTAGGGTTTTCCCTCTGATGGTTATTTCTATTTATTTGTACATAGTTATTTGTATTTTGATCCCTCTTTTCCTCACCCCCCCCATTATGTTGTTACTGCTTGAATCCCTCTTTTCCTCTGTTCCCCCATTATAGTTAACTTCTTGATAGTAGGAGTTTTTCATTTTTTTTTTTTTTTTTTTTTTGTATCCCTAGAGCTTATTAGCACAGTAGTAGATAGTCACATAAAGGTAAAACAAAGTAGATAGTTTAACAAAAGCTTATTTACTGATTGACAATTATCTGATAATTTGGATTCTTATTCCTGTCTCAGTGAATCAAGTATGTAATCTCTGTATCTTTTTGATCATACTTTTAAATATATCATTTGTGCCAAAGGTCCTTAATGAGGAGAATGAATTTAATTGAATAGAAATATTAACATGTATAAACTGTTTTAATTTTCTTCTCAGTTATGAACATTCATCAAATTGTAATATAAATCACTATAAGATTTTGGTTTTTATTTTTTTGCTAAATATGCCAGAAGTCAGTAATAGTAAAATCCAAGATCACTTTTGTTTCATGTTTGATATTAGGGCTTTGGTCTCAATTGAATGAAATAAATACTGGAAAATTTTGTAGGTACTCATTTGAAAGAGAAAGATTTATTTATTTTTTATTTTTTTATATGTTAAGAAGAAAAAGATTATAAGAAAACTATTCTTCTTTGTTCTCAACTTTTAATTAACCCGGGTGTTTATCCAAAGATGTAGTGAAAATTCTACTTAGTGGTTGATTTCTAATTAGTAGGGGATGATGGAATTCCTATCTCAGGGTATATAAATTAGTGATCCAGAACCCTCATGTTTCCATGTGGTTATTATTGCTTGTAGTTATTCCTAAAAAAATTCAACAACCACTATTTGATATCTTCTAGTGTCAGGATAGAAGGATATGTGTGGACAGTAAGGAGAGATGGGTGTTCACTTAGCAGAGCCTGAGCTCCTGTGAGGGGGGTCCAAATTATTGGATTCATCTCCTTTCCCTTAGGCCCCCATGCTTGCTTACTTTACTAACGGGTAGCTGGGATCCTTGAAGGCAGGTTACTACAGCTTCCCTCCTTTTCACTTGTCCGGGGTTATAATAATGGCAGGGAACCAGGGACATGTGGCTACTTGGGAAGATGCCTGAAGGAATTGAGTGTGTAGGAGTAGCTTTTTGGCAGGGTTAATTGCCCCTTTTATTTTGTATTTATACAGCTCCATAACCATTTCTTATGGTAGAAGAAATTGGTAAACCAATATTGCCTGATTTAGAGACAGCTAGATGGTGCAGAAAGGGCTCTGGGTGATTGGTAGATAGAGTGCTCAATCTGGACCAGGAATATCTGAGCCTCAGATAACTTACTAGCTGTATGAGCCTGAGCACTTCAACTGTGAAATGGGCATATTAGTAACCATTACCTTGCAAAGTTTTCTGGGAGAATCACTCGTAGCACAATGCCTGCTATATAGTAAGGGCTATATACATGTTAGCTGTCTATTATTATTATTATTACTAGTGGTTGTTAGCCAACATTTACATAGTGCTTATTATTTGCCAAACCTTGTGCTAGAACTTTACAATGATTATTTCACCTGTAAAATGGGAATAATAAAAGCATCTACCTTCCAGAGTTATAAAGATAAGATAAGATATCTTTAAAGTGCTTTGCAAGCCATTATTATTATTCAATCATGGACAGTAAGAAAGAAAAATGGTCATGAGGCAGATTTCATAATCACAAAATAAATTGAGAGTAGCAGCTGAATTTGTAGGTTGTTAAAAAGCTCTCAAATTTGGTTTAACCTTTGACAGGACTGCCTTTTACCTCATGATGAGGAACCTAATTTAAGGCTAAATGTTTCAAGTTAGATGGTACCCCACTTCTTCAGAGAGTATCTCTAAAGTTGCCTTTAAGTTTTCAGTAACTCTTATTTCTATGTCCATGAGATATTTTAATCTCAAGGAAATTGATATTCTCCTCCCCCTTTTTTATAACAAAATCTGTGGTTTATTGATGTGTATGGGGATGTGATAGAGAATTCTTTTCTTTCCCCTTCCCAAATGTAAGAGGGCATAAACTGAACCTTTGGGGGATAGAGATTAGTATCTTTCTTTTTCCATATTTCATAAGTTTTACTGATATTTTTTATTTTCTATGTATCTATGCTCACCTCCTCCACATAGGACCCTCCTTTGTTACAAAGAAAACTTATAAAGCAAAATCAGCTAATAGAGTGATATTTAGGGCTTATGGTTTCCCATCTGTAGTCTGAGCCCTTTTCTTCTGAGAAGGAAGTACGTTTCATTGTCTTTTCTCTGGAACAAATATTGGTCATTTCCATTAGTCTGAATCAAGCTCCTTCTTAACGATGTTTTAATTTATATGATTGTAACTTGTATTTATGTTGTGTATTCGTATATATGTCTTATAGAAATAGAGTTCTCATGATTCTTTGCATCTGTCATGAATATATTTATAAATTCATTTATTGATATAATCATCTATATATCCATACACACAACATATATGTATATATATAATTATATATAATTTATATACGTATAATTTTTCTTTTGTCTTTTTTTATGACCTCAGTGGTGATGTGTAAAAAATTCAAAAATTTTGAGTGATTAATCATTTTATTAATCCTGCTAACAATAATTAATAAAAATTCTCATGGTTCTTTGCATCAGTGTCATGATTATATATTTTATATAGTCATCAATATACATACACACAATATATGTGTGTAATATATAAAATTTTATACATGTATAAATTTTTCTTTTTGTCTTTTATTTCTTCGTGACCTCAGTGGTGTTATCTATAAAAAGTTCAAAAGCACTATTTCTGGATAATTAATTATTATATTAATGATGCTAATAATAGGATGTCAAAGATCCCTTATGGAACCCACTCAATGCTTATATGACTTTGGAAGAGTGGGCATTCCTGAAGATGGCAATCAGCTTTGCTTAGCTGACAAGTAATGAAAGAATGAATTTTATAATGAGACGTGGACTTAAATTTAAGGAGAGCCTGGGAGAGAAGCTCCTTCTCACTCAGTCTTAGTTAAAGAGATTTATCTATGCCCATATTTGTCCAGCTAGGGTAATCTAGACCAAAGGGAGAATTCACTTTTCTCTAAACCTGTCTGAGTAAAACATAATGTGCTGGAATTCATCAATTCACCTAAACTAAAATTTCTTAACTTTTTGAACATATCTGGCTCATTATCAGCCATAATCATATAATATATAAGAATAATAGATAATCAGGGTTGGAAGTAATGACTCTCTTTCCCAGCACCATTGCATCGATGATCAGGTTGTCCTTTCTGCTATTTCTGTCTGACTCCACTCAACTCTGGCCCAGGTGAAGGATTTCTTAAAGACTTTGGCCTTGAGATGTTTGATTGGTTTTTAAACCCTGTTTGATTTTACCATAAAGGGATAATATTTTTCCTTGGTTCCAAAGAAATGTGATATTAGCAAAGAAGTTGCTAAAGGCAGTTCACCTGGAAATGAGAATTGTCTCCTGATCTGTAAAATGTTGGGTTCCTGAAATGATGTCTGAGATTTAAGTGGAATAGAAATAATAGGGGCTAAGCTGAGAAAAGTCTAAGTAATTGGCCTATAGCTCTAAAAGAGTTGGGAATTTAGTTAAATGTCTTAAGAATATTATTGTCAAATGATATTGCTGCATTATGGGTGGAAACTACTTTCTTAAGGTTCAGTTCTTTAGGTTTTAGGAAAGTGCTGAACATTATACTGATCTCTTTACCATATACCTAATTTTATATGTTTCTATTTATATCACCAAGACCACAGTATTTTAAATAAAGGGAATGAAATTTTAAATAAAGGGAATGAAAAGCAAGCTTTTGTATTTAGATCTTGCTATTTTTAAACTAAGATCCAAAGAAAGCTTAATCTGAATGTGAAAGGATACTAAAAGTTGGATTGTAATTTTTTGAGTTTTGAGAACTTAATTTAAGCCCCATTCTGCTATCTCATTGGTATATAAAGGTGACTCACTTATTTTTAAAATTAAAGAAAAACTTTATTTTTCAATTAACCAGTATATATTTCTCCCTTTCCCCTATTAGAAGAAAAAGAAAAACAAAGAAGAAAAGCTTAGTAATGAAAATGCATAATCAAACAAAACAAATTTCCATATGGGGCCATGTCCGAAAATGTATGTCCTTTTCTGCATCTTAAGTCAAAATATCAGGAACTAAGTAGCTTGTTTCATTATCCTGCCCCTGGAATCATGGCGGTTCATTGCATAGATCAGAATTTTAAAGGCTTTCAAAAATTTTTTATTGTTGATACTATATAGAATGGTCTCACTTCATTTTGTGTTGTTGTACTTGAGTATTTTCCGGAGTATCTGAAAGCACCCCTTTGTCACCTCTTCCAAAGCAATGATATTCTATTGTATTCACATACCATAATTTGTTCAGTCATTCTCCAATTGATTTCCTGTCTTTTATTTGTTTGTTTGGGGTTTTGTTTTGTTTTGTTTTATTTTTATCACTAGAAAAAGAACTGCTACAAAGCTTTTGTAAATATCTGTACTTTTCCTTTCTTTGATCTTTATGACCCTCACTTCTTAGAGACTGTGAAATTGTAGTTATTTCCAGTAAGTTCTACCAAACAAGGAAAATATTGATTCTATGGTTTTTATCAGAGAACCATTCCTAAGTTTGGAGAGCATCATCATCAAAAGTAAGGCTGACTGACACCAGAAGTTGGACATTTTTTAGACTAATGAATACTACTTAAGGAAGGGGCTATCAGACAATATCTGCTGAAATAAGGAATTTCTAAAGTATTGAGTTAAGTACAAAAATTTAAGCATTTTTGTTACAAAATCAACAATTGTGCTTATGGAATAGAGACTGTTGAATAACTTACATTTTAAAATAGTATAAACAAAATTTCAATATCTGCACCTAGGTAATAGTGTTTCTGCTGCCAGAAGTGACAGTGACTCATTCAAATTGCTGAGATGGAATGACAATACACACACACAGAGAGGAAATGAAGCATAGTGTCTCATTGGGAGAAGCATTGCAGAATCTCAGCAAGTAAAGCATTTAATCACACCTTTAACACTTGCTCCCCTTGTGACTTTTGTTAAATCACTTAACAAACTTTCTGTGCCTTGATTTTTCTCACCTGTAAAATGAGATCATATTCTTAAATTACTTGTAGAGTTTTTGTTAGGAAATAATAAAAACACAATGGTAGATTTAAGTGTGTTTGTGCACATGTATATTAACCACACCAAGCGGTAATAATTATCTCATTCATTAAGTGTGCTTTTTTGTATTTATGTCTATATATATACATATATACACACACACACACTCATATAATTATATGTTGTCTTGCTCACTGGTTATTTCATTGGATTTAGTTTTATCTTCACAAATAGATTGTTGATTCCATTTAGGCCTGGGTCTTCTTGATTTTTTTCTTGTGAAACACTTGGTAAAGTACAGGGCACATAGTAGGTATTCAAGAATCCTTAATTGACTAGCTTATCTTTGCTTGATGAAAGATGAAAACTGTTGATTGACTTCCTGGTATGAAATGCAAATGAGTTTTGGTTTCATCGGAGTTATGAAATATAAATAGCTTTTTCATAAGAATCTGTAATCAAGGGGGGGGGGGAAATCTCTTAAACCAATAAACATTTAGCTTTGGGGACCAAAGTAGAAGCAGCCAATTATTCTTCCCTGCTTTGCATATTAGCCAGGTACTTGTTTAGCCGGTGAAGGAAATCGCATATGATTATCAAATAAGATAACTTATAAAGCACTTTGCCAATCTTAAAGTATTACAAAAATGCTAGCTTTTATTATTATTAAGCAGAAAATAAATGTCAGATCAACTTGAAAGTCACCTTTTCATTATTTATGGTATACCGGAATTATGAAAAATTTTGCGCTCTGAACTTTGATTCTTGTTAATAATTTTACCTATGTTGTATGGAAATTACTTTTAGCTCTCGAACATTTGTAGAATGATGCAATAAGGCATGTCTTTATCAGAGAAGGAGTACACTGTGTATTGTGTCTTTTTTTTCTTTCCTTTTGGTTTGTTTTCATTTGGCATGAAAGTGGGTTCCTCCCATTTCCAGAGCAATAGTACACCCCTTGGAGGCCGGCCTTTCTCTGTCATGCATTCCCACCACAACAGGCTTTGCAGATTACAGCTTTGGTAGTTGAATTAGCTCAGTGTGTATGTGTGACCACTTGTGCCTGGAGGGGGGAAAAGGAAGCTCTCCTTTCCTGGCATGCCCTTAGCTTGGATGTCCAGGGATTCAGAACTTGCCGTCTCTCTTACGGTCACTCCGAAGTGGGCTTTCAGCGGAGGATGCAGGCGAGGACAAATAATAGGAACACCAAAAAAGAGCTTGTGATAGAATCCCCGCTACAGTATAAGGATGCGCCCCAGGGCGAAGTGGAGATGGAATCCCCAGTAGAAGTGCGGGTAAGAGAACCTTAAAGTGACAGCTTTATTTCGTTTACTACACTATATCCTTCTGAGAAGCTAAAGTATTTTGTTTCCCAAGTTTGACATCAGCATGTTGCTCTTGTTTTGTTCACTTGTTAACTAATGCACTCTTGCATCTCTGGTCAGATCTTATGATTCTTCTTCCTTAGTCCCAGAAATGTTTACATTTTCGGTTTCCAGGAGTCTCCTTTGTCCAAGAACAATTAGACATTGTTCAGTGCAGGAGACCCACCTAGCTGCTGCCTTTCTAAATTTAAACCTCCGCCAATTTGGAGCTGTGTAGTTCTCTTGGACTTTAAGAGGATGGAAGGAAGGTGTCTTTTTTTTTCCAGGAGTTTATGCTTATCAATTAAGGGTTTATTTGTTTTTTCTGTCTTAGAGCATCCAGATAACATTAACATGAAGCATTTTTCTAACTTCTAATGCCTTGAAGAGCAATATTGTGGAAAGGCATTCTGTCTCATTCATTTTATTTAGAAGGCAAATTTTGAACCAAGATTACCCCTCCACTACCTCAGAGTAAAGTTTGTTTGATTACAGTAGCCAAGCCTTTTGCAATTAGGAAAACGTGAAACACTTCAAGGGACTTTGTGAGTGAGGAATGTGAAAAATAGTCGGGTTGTTGTTATCAATGAGTAGGCTGTGCTTCTGGTGGAATTTCTTTAGTACAATAAAAGGCACATAATTTTTTTAAACAAGCTGCAAAAACCCACACTCCAGTGGAGACAATTGAGCTTTTCAGATGTCTTCTACAGGGATTGTTAAACTAGTAGTTAGTGATTTTATATAGTGATTAAAAATGTTGTGGGCTCAACTGCTATTGTCATAAAGTATTTAGGTACCATTTTAGCTAATTTGCAATTAAACTAAGCGTGTAGTTAAGAACCTGAATTTAAACATTCCTTTCACCAACAAATAAGATATAATTGCTTCTCTTTACCTATAACATGAGGCACTATATTGCCTTACATTGCCTATAAAAGAAGGATTCTTAACCTGGGGATCCATGAATTTGTTTAAAAAATATTTTGATAACTGGTATTTCAGTAAAATTGTTTTCACTTGTAATTCCATATATTTTATTTAATGCATTTAAAAGTATCATTCTGAGAAGAGGTCTGTAAGGTTTTACTAGACTGCCAAAGAAAGATATACACACACAATGTGAAAAATCTCCCTTAAGACCATGAAGTACTAACACCAAAGTTAGAAAATCAGTGAAACACTATAACTTTTTAATGCAAGTTTTCAATCATGAAATTTAGGTTTCTTTTCCTCCCTTCAAAAAACCATTGGTTCGCATCTGCCTCATTCTATGACGACAGTGGTTTGTTTGTAGGACGCTATAGCTTTAGTCCTCAGCTGGTAAAAAGCTCTACTAATGTTGCTTTTGATTTTTGGAGGAAGTTGTGCGGTTTAAGTCCCCTTGAGAATATCCTGGAAAAAAATCTTTTGACAGTAATTCTCCAGATGTTTAGAAATATTTCTGTCCAGGGGTATACAAGGCAAAAAGCTGCAGTATAATAGGTTATTTATCATTGCACATCCAACTTTTTAAGAGTTATCTTTCTTTTAGGTGATCAGAAAATAGCCTAAAAGCATGGCAGTAGTTTGTAACTGGCTACTATTATTACTAACCAACTACATTATATTCAAGTTGTTTTATTATTATTATTATAGATAAAGATGGGGACATCAGTTTAGGAAGAGGCTTTTTTTGTAATAGTGATCTCTTGCAGAATAAAGATCTGATCTCTATTTGTAAAAGAGAGATAGAAACGAGTTATATGACAAAGAGGTTTTTTTTCTTATCAGATTATAAGTAGTCTTTTCTTAGAACTTAGAAAGATAAGATGGTTACTAAACAATAAGAGTAACAAGACCACTTAAGTAGTTCATGTATGCTGGCCAGATCTCCTTACAAATTTTTAATGCCTTAAATTTAAATGCATTAATTAAACAATTAAAGTGAGATGTTTTGAAAAGTTTCTGAATCTGATTAGCAATTAGAATTACTGACCAATGAACTGGTAGTAGATGGAATTTACCTTATCTCTCTTTAAGCAATGCTTTTATGTAGGCCCAGACACAATAAGCTGTTTGTTGTAATGGTATTGATTTTTAGGAAGGAACAAAAGAAAGAAAAAAACTTTAAAAAAAGCACCTACTGTGTCAGGCACTGTGCTAAGAGCTTTACAGATTTTATCTCACTGGGACATCACAGCAACCCTGGGAGGTAGGTGTTCATGTTATCCCCATTTTACAGTTGAGGAAACTGAGATAGAGGTTAATTTCCCGACTCACACAGTGTCAGCCAGTTTTGAATTCCTAACACTTTGAGTTATTTGCCCTGATTAAGACATATTTTATCTCTAAAACTTTCCATAATCTTGAGAGAAATATAAAAGGATATCTGATAGGTATCATGGTATAGATCATGCTATAGATCATTAGATTCTCAGAAAGACACAAGTTTAAATTCTGATATATGTTCACCTACATTGACAAAATGAGAAATTTAAACCAACACCTCCTTTCTTTCCCCCAAAAAAGACTCATTTTAGAAATTCAAAACATACCTTTATTAAAGTTAAGTCCTTCTGATATGACTTATCACATAGTACTTTTCATGTAAAACTCCCTTTTTTCCTAGTATTCTTGCAATTGGTACATAGTTTTTTCTTTCCCCTTTCCAAAACTATAAATAGTTGTATGTCGCTTAAATAGTAGCAGTATTTCAGTTGTCACTAAGGTTTGTGTGTATTTTTGAGAGTAACATGTCTAGAAACAATTTGTAAAGTTCATTGGACTGAAAGGTAAATTTATAGACATTCAAATACGTAGTGAGTATTATGTATCCTCCAACCCTATGACAATAAGAGGAAGAGGTTAATGAAGAAACGTTTCCATTCCACTTTGGGGCTCACCTTCAACGTTAACTGAAAAACTACTTTGTGGGTGTATAACAACAGAAGATCATTCTAAAGAAAGATTCTTTTGGTGAGGAGGGGGAAGCAAATATCAAGGGACATAAGAATATAATTAGTTCCCAATTTACAGATTTTCTAAAAATCATTTGAAAGTCATTTGTTTGGGATTTGGACCATATTTTCTCTATAGGAGCAATATCCAATAGGTGGCTAACAGACAAGTCTGGTAATGCCTTTTTTTGTGTGTAATCCACCTGAAATGCCTGACCACTTCATGTGATTTGGGCCTAACATATTCTGGCTCTTCAGCTTTTTGCTACTATGTCAGGTTACAAGTGGCAATTTGGGGGTAATCAATCATGTAAGCTTTTGGACTGAACCTCCATCACTGTCATATTTTGAATTTATAGACCATTCAGGAGCCACAAATCCAATTGCAAAGTATTTAATTAAGACATGAAACTAGAAATAATTAAAGAGAATTTAAAAGGAAAAGTGATCCTCATCCCTTATACAGAAACATACGGGTTCTCCTACACTTCCTTAGGTTGTGGATAAAGAAAAAAGAAACTTTCCAGGGAAAACATAAAAGTAGGTAGGAAATGTGGTGTGAATGAATGGAATGAAGAAATTCAGTCATTTTTCCATCTCTTCTCAGCATGTCTCAATTCTTCCAACATGGTAATCTTTTATATCCACTTGAAACTCGATCGGCCGAGACTCTGGCTCTGCATTGTTAGTTCAGTCTATGTGGAGATGATTACTTGAGTTTTCTTTTGCTAAAATGCAATTCCAACCATGTTGCTCCCCCTACTTAATAAACTCTGATGACTCATTCTAGAATCAACTACAAAATCATGTGTTCAGCATTGAAAACTCTTCATAATGTAGCCCTTTCCTCCTTTTCCAGGCTTCTTGTACCTTAATTCTTGACCACTTTGCTATTCCAAAAACAAGGTATTCCATCTCTAGGCTCCAAGAATTTTCATTGGAATACCCTCCCTCCTAGCTGTTTCCTAGCTTCTCTGACTTTTCTTAAGTCTCAACTAAATCCTCATTAGTCCCTTCCCTGTAAACCACCACCATCATCACCACTATACCCCAGTTTTCTGTATTTAGCTTGTTTGCTTCTTCACTCCCTCATTAGATTGTAAGGGACAGGGTAGGGACTATTTTTTGCCTCTTTTTGTATCCCTGTACAGTTCCCTGGCACAGAGCTTGTAGTTAATAAATAATTTTTGACTGATTTTCTGTTTTCTGGGTCTTTGCTGTGATTATTGGCATTTTCTGCTTAGTAGATAGTGTCTGATGATATCAAATTGCTTTATTTGGCTCCAAGGCAGTTCAAACCTTTTGGGACTTCCTGGACACTGTACCCTTCACTTTTCTAGAAGGTACCTTATCTACTTTTTTCTGTTTTTGCCTCTTCACCTAATCCTTGCATCTGTGCATTTTGTCCTAAGACGGAGGAGCTCTGGGGCTAGAAGAGCAGGATGGATAGGGTATGAAGTGATGGAATAAGACAGTTTGACCACCTGCCCAGTGCCTTTGTTAATAGTCTATTTATTCTTCCTTCCATTCCTCTCTTTCTTTCTCACTTACTACCAAGTGGGGATAAAAAAAAGTGGGGATAAAATGGAAGCTAACGGGGTGGGGGAGATGTATGGTGGTACCCAGAAATAAGGGAAAGCGACAGAGGAGAGAAAGAAAATCTTAAGTGGGATTACTGGAAAAAGGGAATTTTGAAAAGAAGGGGCTAAATAATGAAAAAAATAAATAAATTGAAAGGAAAAGACTATAACAGTTCATAGGCTTAGATTTTTAAGAGGTAAAAGGGACCTTAGAGAGCATCTAGTTCAAACCCCTCAATTTTACAAAGGAGAAAACTGAGGGAAATTTTTCAAGATCACACAGGTAGGGTTTGAATTCAGAACCTCTGACTCTGACTCCAGATCTCAGAGACACTGAGATAACACCATATTGATTACCATAATTGATAATCTTCTGCCACCTAAGGTAGTTAGATGGTGCAATGTATAAAGTGCCAGCCCTGGAGTCAAGAAGACCAAATTTCAAAGCTTATCTCCGATACTTCTAGCTGTGTGACCCTGGCAAGTCACAACTCTGCTTGCTTCAGTTTTCTCATCTGTAGAATGAGTAGCAGAACAAAATGGCAAACTAATCCAGTATTTTGCCTAGAAAACTCTAAATGGGTTTATGAAGAGTTGAATACGATTGAAAAATGACTTTAAAAAACCCCTGCAATTTAGATTGTATCTGGTTTTTCTCTGCAAACAGTAAATGGTATTAATTGCTAAATCTTTTTCTCTTAGGATGTTTAAGAATCTCTTTGTGTTACCGTTGGGGGGAAAATTTCCCTTTCATGCAATATCTCCATAAAGATAAGTTCTTGATAAATTCAATAATATGGATTTATTTCCTTAACACTATAAAATGCAAGTGGGTACTAAAATAACTTCCTAAATGCTCTCATTTCTTGGACAAATATGAAATTGAGTTAGGAAGTGATCAAGTATAAGTCAAGTGTTGGTATAGCTTAAAATTCTGACTTTGGAATTAGAAGACTTGGGCTGCTGTAAGTAATTCATTTAAGGTCTTTTCATCATCTTTTCTTCATTTGTAAAGAGGCTGGATTAGATATGGTTTGTAAGGTTCCTTTTAGCTCTCATTCTGTGATCCTATGATTTTTTTTTTTAGTTCCCTAAGACTATAAGTTGCCTAACAGTTGTTGATCTCTATAGATAAATCAATTAGGGAACATTTAATAAGCACTTACTATGTACCTCCAAAAGACATATAGTAAGTGTTTAACAATTAACTTGTCTGGGAATTAAAAATTCCCAGACAAGAATAAAATTTCTATCCCCCCACGCCTTGTAGTGAGCTACATAGTTCCTGCTGACTAGGTGCTTATATTCATTCTATTGTAGGAGACATTTAAGTCCATCTAAATCTTCTCTCTCTCTCTGTCTCTCTCTCTCTCTCTGTATATGTATGTATTTATATATATATACATATTAACATAATAAATGATAGAGGGAATTTCCTCAATAGGAACTCCTTATGTAATAAAATCACAGTTATAGTAAAAAAAAATTATTATACTAAAAGTGCCCCTTGGATAATTTTTGTGTTGTTCTTTCATTTTAGTCATGTCCAGTTCCTTCTGACTCCATTTGGAGTTTTCTTGGAAAAGACACTGGAGGTTGTTTGTCATTTTCTTCTCCCACTCATTTTTCAAATGAGGAAACTGAGGCAAATAGGATTAAGTGACTTGCCCAGCTAGTAAGTGTCTGAAGCCTTATTTGAATTTATCTTCCTGAATCCAAAGCCAGTACTCTATCCAGTTGCACCAGCTAGCTGCCCCCACCCCGCACCCTCCAAAATACTTTTGTGGATTGAATCAATTGCAAATGGTGGTGTATTTTTCATATTTATTTTGGATAATTTTTTAAAAGTTTGGATCATAAATAATAGTACAGATGTGAAAAGAAATTGTAAATTTCACAGTGCCTAATCCCCAGATGGTACGCAGCAAGAAATATCACTTTGCAGTAGCAAAGGGCTTCCTTTGACCTTTTGGCTTTTTTATAAAATAGAGTAAATAATCATTACTCACCTTTGAAGAAGTGATTTACTATATGATAATGGAGCAGAAAGGAAGGCCATCACACCCCTGACGTCAGAGATATTTAGCACTGTGTGCCTTTCTGTCACCCATTCTGGGTACTCATAAAAGAAGAATGTAATCTGGGAGAACTGGAAGGGAAACTTAGAAAATTAGGCCAGTCCCTTCATTTGACAAATGAGAAAACCAACCTCTGGGTAGATTAAGTGACTTGACTCACCCAAGGTTACAGGAATAATAAATTGATAGGTCATACAGATAATAATTGCACTGCTGAAATTTGAACCTGAGGCCTCACACTCCAAACCACTTTTGACTTTATATGATGTTAATCAGGTGCATTTCTTGCCTTCTAAGTGATTTTACCATCTAAGGTAGACACTGCAGATTTAACTAGGCTTATAAAAGAGTTACTAACAACTTAATAGGCAATTAAAAAGCATGTATAAATATTCCATACCCAATCTCCTTGTTGGAGTGGTGAGCAAAAGGGAGCCTTGAGAATGCATATTTAGACAGGGTGGGGTTGAGTCAAATCACCACCCCAGACACATGCGAAACCATCCTGTTTATAAAAAAAAACCTCAGGAGAAAAAGCTTTTACAAGTTCCTTTAGGAACTCATTAGAATGCTTAACTATCCTCCCTAAATCCTAATTCTCTAGCCTAAGCCCACTATAGTTTGAGTGTTTCTTTTTTTCTTAACCAAGTCTTAGAGATGACATCTTAGCCTACATGTTACATCATTTCTTCTCTTCTCAGATATATAAAAACATAGAATTTTTAGAATGGAAAAAGAACTGTAACCATTCCTCTTATAACTTAATATTATTTTTAATATCTCATTTTCCCAAACTAATTGTATTTGTAGGTGTTTCCCTGACTCTTTTCAACTTTTCCCATATTCTACTAAAGCTGTGAAGTCCATAACCATAAAATAGTTCTATTAACTAATTAGCGGGTCACTAGTGGGAATGTTTAGATTGCTCTGCATTTAAAAACTTGAGGCAGAAAAGTTAATTGAGTGGCAGAAATATAGTCATTGGAAAGCACAAATGATGTGCCTTATAGAGATAAAGGAGGTAGATTGCCTTATCAGAATCTAGAAATATGAATGGTTTAGGTCATAGATTTAGAATTGGGAAGGCACTGAACTATCTTGTCTCCATCTTGCAGATGACGAAACAGAAGTTAAGTGACTCACTCAGAGTCATACGACTATGGGTTTTTGATTCATTGATTCTTTTTTTTTGGTTTTCTCTCAGCTGTGTAAAACTGGGCTAGTCACTTAATCAGTGTCTTTCTTTCTCTGACAACAAATTGGAACGATAATCATTGCTAGACAAATTCTTTATAATGTTATCTATATCCAGGACAGAAAGTTACTTAAGTAATTAATTTTATTCACAAAAAAGAAAAAAATGATTGACAGAACTAGATTCAATATATTAGTATTATTTCCTTTCTTTGTTTTCCTAGAGGTTAGCACAGTGCTTGATACATAGTAAATACTTGATAAATTCTTGTTGACTGGCTAGATGACTCCCATACTTGCCTGTTTTTGTCAGACATTGTTTCTCTCTCGTGGGTTTATAATTTACACATTCCTCTTAGCTCTTCAGTTTCCCTTTTTGAACCTATCCAATAAATTTCCAAATCCTGTGGTTTCCTCAACTACTTCTCCAATCTCTTTCTACTTTCAAAGCCCCTATCTTAGTTCAGGCTTACTCTCATCCCTGCTCATATAAAATTGCAATGGCCTGCTAATTAGTTTTCTGCTAAAAGTATTTCTGTGTTCTATTTCACCTTCCACAGAATTGCCAAAATGGTTTTCCTTAAACACATAACAAAAACAAAAAGCTGCCATTTATATAATACCACCTATGTGTCAGTCACTGTGCTAAGTGCTTTACAATATTATCCTATTTGATCCTCACAACAACCTTGTGTGGTATTTGCTGTCTGTTATTATTCCTATTTTGCTGTAGAGGAAACTGAGAGCAGCAGAGGTTAAAACGGCTTTCGCAGGCACAGAACCAGTAAGTTCATGAGGTTAGATTTGAACTCCTCTGTCTACCTAAGTCCAGATCCAATCTTCTGTCATATCAGATTATATCAGTTAAATTCTAGAGGCCTTTCTGCTGTCTGTAGGGCAAAATATAAACTTTTCCATTTGTCTTTTAAAGCTTTTTATAACTTGACCCCGACATTATACATTTCTTTAGCTCAAGCACTATTTCCCGACAGCTAATGCTTTCTCTTGCATGTGACTTTGTCTTTAACTACATTTTATGTGTATTCTATTCAATATTTATCTTCAGATGTAATTATTCATATATGATTGATTAATAGGAAAAGTGTTGGAGGCAGGGACATCATTTAAAATGCTATGGAAATAGCCCAGGTAAGAGATGGACTCAGCCAATGGCTTCAGTAGTATGAATGAGAGGAGGTGATGGATGTTAGAGATGTTATCGAGATGAATTTGGCAACATTTTGCAAATTATTGGATTATGGAGGAGGTGGTGAGGGAGAAGAAAGAGTCAAAGATAACTTTGAGTTCTCAAGCATTTAACTGGAAAGATGGCATTATCATCAGTCAAAATTGGGAAAGGCATATAGGTTTTGAGTATAAGAACACAATTCTTTGGACTTTGAGATATAAGTGATCTAAAAATTCAAGCTGAATTCTTGGTAGGTGAGCAAGGGATCTTAATAGTAAGATGGGTGAGGTGTGTTGAGTAACCTGGTTATAATAAAATGAGGGCAGATTCTGAAGTTAAGAAATACTACGTGGAAGAAGCAAGAAGCCTCACTTGAGCCAACAGATGATGCTTTGTTGTCAATATGTGAGTGGAGCCAAGACTGTTGAAAATTATAGTTTGGCATCAACTTTCCAGATTGAAATCATGTTTGAAATACCCTTGTAACCTGATAGTGTTTCCTCCCCAATTTTTCTTGGAATCAGGTACTGAGGCTTTAGAAACTTTTTTTGGAGCTTATTCATTCATTTAGTAAGAGTTGTACTGTATGTACTAGTAAAACAGTGATTCTTTTGAAGGGTTTATCAAGTCTTTGGGAAAGAGACAGAGACAGTCTGATTCCAGAATGCCATCACTACCTACTGACTTGGTTATATCCCCCAAGGCTAATTCTACCTCCAAAATAAACATACCGTTTTATGTTTAGTGCTGAAACTGTCTGAGGAAGAAAAGAGCAATTTAAAAAGCAAAATGAGTTTTGGTCTCTGAGAATTATATATAATGATAGCTTATATTTATATAATGTTTATGGTTATAAAATGTTATCATATACATTATCTCATTTGATCCTTTATAAGTTGTATGAGGTAGGAGCTTTACCATTTCACACAGAAGAAAAAGATGCTGTAACTTGCCTGAGATCATATAGCTAGTAAGAAGCAAGATTGAAAACATACTAGTGCCCTGTTGATGGAACAGTGAATTTGGTCCAGCCTCTCAGGAAAGCAGTTTGGAACTAACCCCTTGACCTGTACTTACTCATTGACCTAGCAGTATCACTATTTCCCTAAGAGATTAAAAAAGGTAAAGACTCATATATACAAAAATATTTATAGCAGCTCTTTTCATAGAAGATAAACCAGAAACTTAAGGGAGTTTCTATCAATTGGGAAATGGCTGAAGAAATTGTGGTATATGAATTTTAATGGATTATTATTATTGAACAGAAAAATGTATACTTTCATTGGAAATTGGGGAAAGTTTTGTTAAGTGATGTAGAGTGAAGTGAAAATTAAGAGAATAGTTTATACAAAGATGATGCATAACTAAGGGGGGGGGGGGAGAGTTGTTTTGAAACACTTGCAACCAGCAAGGAGGACCTGAGTTCAAATTTGAACTCATACACTTAATACTTCCTAGCTGTGTGTCACTTAATCCCAGTTTGTTTTAGAAAAAAAAAAAGATAGAAAGAAAGACTTGCAAATACTGATCTATGGAGTTTCAAACTATGATTTCACAGAGTCATAAAGTCAACAAGGATTTTAAAGTGTTTTTTAAAAGTTCATTAAATAAGTGCTGTTTACTAAATGCTGGAAATACAAAGATAGGCAAAACAAACAGACAAAGCAGCTCCTACTCTCAAGGAGCTTACTCTAATGGGGAAGACAGGGTACAAACACTGTGTACACAGATAGGTGGATAAATTGTGGTTAATCACAGAGAGAAGCCACTAATATTAAGGATAAGGAAAGACTTAAAGAAGTGCAGTGGATAGAATGCTAGATCTAGAGTCAGGAAGATTTATTTTTCTGACTTCAAATCCAGTCTGAAATATTTACTCATGGTGTGACCCTGAGCAAATAACATAACCCTGTTTGTCTCAGTTTCCTCAGCTGTCAAATGAGCTGGAGAAGGAAATGATAAGTCACTCCAGTATTTTTGGCCAACATAATCCCAAATGGGGTCATAAAGAACTGGACATGATTAAAAAAACAACTCAATAATCCAATAAAAGGAAGCTAGGGAAGTTGAGAGGATGAGGAGAGAAAAAATTGCACACGTGGTAGGCAATCAGTGAATATGGCTAGCATCAGGAAGCAGAGTGGAGAGCGGGATGGAGTGTATATAAGGAAACCAATATCAATGGACTGGAGAGTATGTTGAGGGATATGACATGTTAGAAGACTGGAAAGGGAGGAAGGGGTTAAGTTATGAATGGATTTATTTTTTTAAATAATGTTTTGTTTTTCCAAATACTTGTAAAGGCAGTTTTAAACATTAATTAAAAAAAATTTATGTTCCATATTTTACTTCATCCTTTCTTCTTCTCTCCCCTCCCTAAAACAGTAAGCAATTTGATGTAGGTTATAGATGTGCAAATCATGTAAGACATATGTTCACATTAGTCATGTTGTAGAAAAAGAAACAGACCAAAACAAAACAAAATCCATGAAAAAGAATAAAGAAAGCAAATGGTTTGATCTGCATTGAGACTCCATTAATTCTTTCTCTGGATGTGAGTCCTTTGGAATTGTCTTGAATCATTGTATTGCTGAGAAGAGCTAAGTCATTCATAGTTGATCACCATCCATTGTTGCTGTGGCAGTGTCCAATGTTCTTCTGGTTCTGTTCATTTCCCTTTGTATGTTCATGTAAGTCTTTTCCAGGTTTTTCTGAAATCCACCTGCTTATCATTTCTTATAGCACAATAGCATTCCATTGCATACGAATGGCTTTAAAAGTCAAACCGGATTTTATATTTGATTCTGGGTATAAAAGGCGGTCAGTGGAATGGAGTAACAGCTATGTAGAAGATGAACTAGATTGAGGAGAGATTTATGGCAGGGATACTACTATTAATTAGGCTGTTGAAGTAGTTCAGCACTTGGGATATAATGAGTTTTATGATGTCTATGGGACGTCTACTTTGAGAAGCCAATATATAGTTGGAGATTTGAAACTAAAAGTTAGCATTAGGCAAGCAGATCTGAGAATCACTTTCATAGAGACAATAATAATTGAATCCATAAGGGCTAATAAAATCATTTAAGTAAAAGAGCATAGATGGAAAAGAGAAAGGGGATTTATGATAGAGCCCTGGGCCACCCAATTTGAGTTAGCAAACATTACCTGAATAAGATCCAGCAAAACTGACAGAGAAGGGGAATTTAGAGAATTACAAGGAGAGAGCAGTGTCATGAAAACCTAGAGAAAAGAGAGTTGTGAAGAGAGTGATCTACAATGAACATAAAGACTTCCAAGAAGTGAAGAATGAGGATTGAAGTCATGGATCCAGTATGGAATGTGACATGGATTTTGGACATTGCCAACATAGGACTTTGTTTTACTCAGTCATATATATTTGTTATGATGGGTTTTTCCCCCAAGTGTTCACTTGGAGGGACAATTCCAACTGAATCATCAACCAGAAAACATCATTAAATTTACAAAAATAAAAACAGGATTGAAGCCAGGTCCTTTAACCCCAACTTCAGTACTCTATTATCTATCTCAAAATGTGTGTCCTTATTTTAATTTACCCTTAATATGGTTTTTACATTCAGAATTAATTCCCAGGCCACATTTCACTTGTCTTGATATCCACCCTTAGTACTTAACAAAATGCTTTGCACTAAAGGATGCTCAATAATTGCTAATTTGAATTTATATAATTCTGATAGCATTAGTACATTGCTTGACCTTTTAAGCAGGATACTTTTTTATTTGTTTAGCATAAAATAATATTGAAGAGATGGAAGAATTTCTTTTTGAAATGTGTTTTACCTTTTCTTTTTTGAAGTCTTGTGGTCCAAATTGTGTTACAATAATATTCATATGATATTGTCTAATTCTGTCTCTCATCCATCCTGTACCTTATTTACTTGGGCAGTAGAAACAGAAATACCAGGTAAAATCTCTCCTTTCTTGAAATTTGAAATTTGGAATTCCTTAATAGAATCCTATTGAATCCTAAGTTGTGTGTACATTTTACAGATTTATGTTAATGACCCCAGTAAAAATTTTAAAAACAACATTGGATGACATCAGAACACTGACTCCCTCTTCCCAGCAGAGGTAGATAATAGGTGTGAAATCAAGCATGTATCATTGGACATGGCCAATTTGTTGATATGTATTGTTAAAATTTGCTTCTTAAAAAAAGGAGGTTTGGTGGAATTTAGGGAATGTGTGGGAGCATAGATGAGAGATTGTGAAACTTAAAAAATAAGAAAATCAAGAAAATTTTTAAAAATCAAGAAAATCTATAAAACATAAACAATTATGTGGAAGATTCTGTGTGCTTTTTAGTGCTCAATGTTGATCTATCCAAAGAGAATACATAAGCTTTTATTCAGCAATTATATGTTTTAAAGATTCTCCTAAGCTCTTTTTAGACTATCTTCTTAATGTTAATATTTGTTTTCAAAAGTGCCCTTCCCCCATCCCTTCTTATAGAACCTTTTGCCTTTATTATATAGCTTCTTCATTATTAGTTTTACAAAGGTTACACAAAAGGATTTGTGATTCTGAGAGGATAGCTTTCTGAAAGATAAAACTCTAGGGAATTCCTCGAAGCCCTTAACGGTTCAGTGTTTTACCTGGGATCACATTGTGTTAGTTGGACAGGATTTGAACTCGTGGCTCTTTGATTTAAGTTTGACAATTTAACTGTTAAACCATGTTATGCTATCTCTGTGAAATATAAGTAAAAACAAGAAAATACACACATATACACAATCCCAGAGTTGCAAGACTTCTCATTGGCTCATCTTTGAATAAGAACTGCCTCCCCCCCTTCCCCAAAGGGAACAGATAAGAAGTCATGCATTTTCTTCTTCTAAAAGATCTAAAAGTGAGAAGGATTCCACTACTTCCCAAGACAAAATCAACTCCAATTTTGGTCAATTCTAATTGTTAGGGAGTTTTTTCCTCATCTAAAACCTAAACCTGCTTCTTTGTGACTTGACCATGACACCTGGCTGTTCCCCATCAAGACCAAATACACAATTGGCTCAATCTTCTTAGATTTAATTTTCTAGGCAAACCTAGTAGTCAATTCTGGCCGGGGGTGGGGGGGGTGGGGGGGGATGGGGGGAGAGAGGGAGAGGGTTGGGAGGGAAGAAATTGTTTGATTGAACTGATCAACCAATTCAGTCAAAATGATAGTGTTCTTTGGTGTGTGTAAACAAAGAAAGTAATTTACAGATTTTATCTAAATAGTTTCCCACTTAGCTAAAAGTTACTGTGGATCTAATTTTTCACCTCAGTAATATCAAATTGAAGATAACTTCAATATAATATTCAGAACAACTTTGATCAAACTGTAATACTAAAGAAGCAACTTACAGAGAAGAAAAGATATTATCGTGAAGTCTGGATCAGGAATGAAATGGATCTTACAACTCTTCATTTCCTCTCTTCTTCTATCATTCCCCTCCTTGAATAGAAAATGAAAAATAGAACTTATTTATTTTTGGACAGGTATGCAGGGTATCATGCCAGATAATTCATACCCTAAGGAAATCTACAGTTAGGTAAGGGGAGAAAAAAATGTGGAAATAATACAAAATTGGGAATAAAAGAATTTGAGAAATACAGAGTTCTGTGGGAGTCCATGAAAAGGAGGAATCTCTTTTAGCTGAGGCGACAAAAAGGATGGGATATTAAAATTGGGATCCAAAAGACTGTAGAAGGATTTTAACCCTAGAAATGTGGATAGGGCAAGGAATTCTCAGTCTCAGGAAGTAGCATGAACAAAGACATGGAGGTGGGCAAGTATGGGAATGTCTTTCAGGAATGGTCTTAGGATGCTTTGACCAGAGTATAAGGCACATGAAGAGAGATAAGATAAATCTAAGTAGAATGAAAAGATCCTTTATTCATTAGTCAGTGGGGATCTTAATTAAAGGGGTTTGATCAAATCTGTATTTTCCTGGTGATATATATATTTTTTTCAGTACCAGTGTCCTCTCTCCTCATCTTATCACTTTCTCCTATCCTTGCCTTTTCGATCTCCCATCCCCCATCTGTGTTAATGAGAATTACTACAATTGCGTTCTGCTCTCTTCCTCATGTGACTCCATGGCACAAGGCATGAAGTAATTCTCCCATCCATAGCTCTGTCTTGTCTGACTTTGTTCATTAGCATTCTCAGCTGCATCCTGGTTGAGTGCAGCTGACAATTACAAGCAGCTCCTTATAGGAGTTGTAGCTCATTTGAATATGCTGCAATTTAGTTTAATTCTTAATTGTTGTCATTAGTGATAGTTTCCTTGTGTCCTTGTTCCAGGTTCTATTACCTTGACAGTTTTATACCTGAATCACTCATATAATAAAATGAACACATGTGTTCATTTTATTTTATTTTTTCCATTTATTAAGCACCTACTATGTGCCAAACATTATAGTAATCTCTGGTGATATAATGAAAGACACACACACACACACACACAATAAAAACACATCCCTCAAAATAAAAACCAAAAACTACTTCTTGATCCTAAGGTATACACAAATTATTGAGAATTTAAAAAGGATGATTTGGGGTAGTCCCAGAGGGAAGGCACAAAGATTAGGGGTGATTTAGAAAGATTTTTTTCAGGTAGGACTCTAGTTGATACTTAAAGGAAGCTAGGGAAATCACAGAGATTGTTGTTGCAGGTATTAGAGATAGCTTCAAGTTGTGGTTACCCTTCATAATTGAAAAGGACCAACAAAATGGCATAATTGTGTTTACTTTAGAAATGGTGATTGATGTAATTATTTTTAAAAAATCATTTTTGCCTCATCAAATTGATTTTTTATGAAAAAAATTTAAGTACTTTCATGCAATTGCCAAATAGATCTCTAAGCGCAGGTCTGACCATGTCATTCCTGTGAGCAAGATGGAGCAGTGGATTCTAGACTAAAATACAGCTTCCTCTGAGTGACTTCTAAAAGCCCTTCACAGACTGGCTCCCATTTACATTTTCAGGCTTAAAGGTGAGAACTTTCCCATCTTTTTCTGGTCTAGTCAAACTGGCTTACCTTTGTATTAATGCACAGATTGTCCCCATTCCTGAAATGTTCTGGCTCTTGACTTCAATGTCCTGGAACCCTCTGGTTCCCTTCAAAGTCAAGGTAGATGCTACCTCCTTCAAGAGTTCTTTTCTGTAGAGTGTCTGAATCAGGTAAGAGGCACAGTGGATAGAGTCCTGGCTCAGGAATCTGCAAGACCTGAATTCAAATTCAAATACACTTATTACTCCTGAACTTGGGTGACTCAGTTAACTTCTATTCCTCAACTGTAAAATGGGAATTATAAGAGCATCTACCTTCCAGAATTGTTGAGGATAAAATAAAATAATATTTGTAAAGTTTTCTGGGTGCTTCACACATAATAGGTGCTTAATAATTGTTGCTCCTGCTACTTCTTGGGGCTGAAAATTTTTATCCCTATCCAAATTTCTAAGGTTAAAATCCTTCCTGCATTCTTCAGGTCACAATTCCAATATCCTATTTTCTGTGTAATCCAGATCCCTCAGCCAAAAGAGATTTCTCTTTTTCATGGATTCTCATAAAACTTTGTACCTCTCAAACAATTTTATTTTCCATTTGATCAAACTCTTTTATTAAGGCTTTCCTTTCCTTCTTTGTTGTTCTCTCCCAAAATTATTTCGTATTTTAATACATATATAATATATGTATGTAATATTTACTCATTTATGAACATGTATCACCTCAGTAAAATGAATGTTTCCTGAGGATAGAGATCACATCTTGTTTTTGTATTTTTTTTTTCAGAACATAGATACCTGGCACATATTAGGCAATTGACAAATGCTTATTGATTGTTGTTATTCCATTGTTTTTCAGTTGTATCCAATTTTTTGTGACCCCATTTGGGATTTTCTTGGTAAAGATCCTGGAGGTTTTTTTGGCATTTCTTTCTCTAGCTTATTTTATGATGAAAAAACTGAGACAAACAGATTTATGTGACTTGCCCAGAGTCACACAGCTAATAACTGAGGTCCCATTTTAACTCAGACCTTCCTGATTCCTGATTTGGTACTCTGATTCTTAATCTCCTCTTCCCAAACTTGCCAGGCCCTGGGATTTCATCTGTGTAAGGAATTCCTGGCTTGTAAACTCTCTGTAGACTTAAATCAGCGATACCTTTATAACTTTATTGTCCTAAAGAGTTTTCTGGGGTAAGGAGAAGATAAATAAAGTCTTCTAAACTAGTATGGATCAGAGAGTAGGATTTTAACCCAGGCCTAAAAAGCTGACCCTTTATTGATCATTACACACTGCCTCTCAGTGACTAAATTTATTGGAAGTCTTTGTGGTATTGTTTAAAAACTGATTCTACATATTCATATTTATAATAAAAAAAAGTCATGTTGCCCAATGTGAGAATTTGGTTAGCTTATTTTATTATTTATATTATTAATGTTTATGATAAAAAGATTTTTTCTTTTCTTTCTTTTTTCCCCTACTTGATTGAGAGGTGAAATGGGAAGGAGAAAATAAATACTTGTTAATTGAAAAACAATTTAATTTGATTTAAAAAACCAACTCCTCAAAGCTGTGTCATTCTTAGGGCTAGTCTGTTCTCCACACAATAGAACTTTTTATATCTCAAAGTGAAATATATTTAGTTGTCTAGAGAGTTTGGTGTTCATTTTGCATTCTTTGAAACATTCTCAAAAATCCCTGACTTGTTGTGGTTTGGTGTCCAGGAAAAGAGATTTTCAAGACTGCTTCTAAATCCAGGCTAGTGGTTTATATTGAGTATTTCCTCCTTTTTTCTCTTAAAAATTCAAAAGCTAAAAAAAAATGTTATTTTTTTTATTTGTGGCTACCGTCCTTTTTATTTAACCTTTTAAAAAAGGTTGCTTACAAATAGGAATTATAAGACTTGATCCAGCTTTCCCTTTACCTCCTTTTTCAATTTAGCAAAGACAATTTGCAAGTGCTCCCTATTCCTGATCTATAACTACTTTCAGAAATTATCTTTTCTCCATTAATTCCAAGGGCCATGAATGTGGCTGAAGTGGAGTGCTAGGGTTTGGTCAAACACTGAAGATGCCAAGGTCATCCATTGCATCCCAGGCCATCACTTTTGTCCTGCCAATAGACTGTTGACTCTGAAAGACAGAGTGAGCTGATAACTTTGTGCAACTCTGCCTCATTTAAATCCAATTCACTCAAAAGTCAAGACATCATCTCATAATATCATTGGTCCTCTTCAAAAATAAAGGATGGACAATAACAACAAAGAAGCTCTCTTTTTATATGACCACAGTTTGGATATTAATTAGCTCAGTGGTAATTCTAACTCCTATTGTTTCCATGTGAAATGAAAACGATTTATATTTTGAAATAGTGAGGTTTATTACCAGTTTGAAAAGCTATTTGAATTGTAGTTCCATGGGAGGATCCAATGAAATCTGTGGTTCAATATGATTTATTCCTTCTTATGTTTTAAAGCAAAAATCCATTTTATATGTAAGCTTCTTTCTGTTTAGAGATAAAAATGTCATTCTCCTTTCCTCTTCCACAATAAAAGGACTTTATGGGGAATGATAGTTTTATTTTTGCCTTGATGTTGGACATTTTTTCAATTAAAAAAATTAAATTTATTTTAAAGTGCCTTGCTTGCAATAGGTGCTTAATGATTGGTTTGAATTGAATTAAGTTGAAAAAAACAACATTCGCATTTTCAGCCTAATTGTGCCTTGCTGAGGGTGGGAAAAGGAGGGAAGTAAGAGAAGGTGATAAGCCAGCCAAATGGAGAAGATTTATGGGTAGTCAGCTGAATGGTTAAATCTGAGGAACTTTGTTTAAGGAAATGAGTAAATTATAGATGTTACCTGTCACTTGACTTTTCACACACAGCCAAAATGGTCAAACAATTGAGTGTGTCGGACTTAGCCTGAGTCTGGCGATGTCTGAAAATCTGTAGTTTTCCCAGATTTATGTTACCTTGGAAATTGATTTCACTTAGCATCTGGTCATTTTATACTCATGAATATCATGTAGCCCGACCAAAAAAGCAGCAAATAGATTTGAAAGGGGAAATAAATGAAAGTTGGAAGGAAGTCAAAGATTATAAAAGAGTAATTAATTGGCAGGACATTTTAGAATCATCCCCTTTGGGTGACTGTAAAAGCTCTAGTGTGCTCGGGGCACTGAGCGTTCAGTGTATTCTTGGTCCTTTTTTTTTTTTTTTTTTCCTAATTCTCAGGAAGTGGTGGTTTGAGGGGTGGGTCTGGTGGGTTGGATTGTGTTTGTGTCTGTGTGTAAATATTTGACCTTCAATGAAGGGTGTTCCTCACTTAAGCTTCGGTGTTCCTTTTATCAAGGCTCAAAACCATCCTTCTCATCTGTCCCTTTGATCACATTCATTTTATCTTCAGAATGTGATGGAGGCACTTCTTCAAAGCCAGGTCCTTGACCCTTTGCTACTAATTTCTCTCTCAGACCACCTTGGAATACTGAATATCTTCTGTCCACAGGCTTGGCAAGTAGGTTGGAGTGGGAAAGAATGTCAGAACTCATCAGGAGGAGTCTTAATTCACAGTCTGTCCCCAACAGTTACGGGCTGTGTGATCACGGGCAAATGACTTAACCTTCAGAAGCCCCAGTGACTGTCTCATGTGAAAAATGAGAATAATAATGTCTGATATATTTTTCTTCCAGGGTTATTGTGAAGATCAGATGAGATGATATAGGTAGAGCCTTTTGAAACCTTAAAGTGAAATACCAGTATCATCTATCGTCATCATTTCCTGGGTTTAACTCTTCATAACTCTTGGCTATTCTCCTTTTTTTTTTTTTTTTTTTTTTTTTTGGCTTGTTAGCCCTTATTTTATCTCTTTTAAGGATTTCTTATCTACTCTGATGAGGGCAGGACTGCCTTTTGTCACATAGTAGGTGCTGAGTAAATGTTTATTGATTGATATGTACTAATAAAATTTTTTGGGCTGGAAATCTTATGATCCTCTGTCCTTCAGTCTCTAAGAACTTATAACCTAAGAGACAACTGGTAAAGAAAAATAAGAGACCAAAAATAAGGAAACAAAATAATTAAAATGAGAAGGCCTCATTTACAAACTTTTTATCTTCGTAATTCCAGGACTTAATGGTGACTGGCACATAGTAGTAACTTAATAAATGTTTTTACAATTGATGTGTAGTAGCAATATTTTACTTCTCCTTTCTTTGTCCTGTTTATAAACTTTTTATTTTTCTATTCCCAACATTTAACATAATGACTGGCACATAGTAGGAGTTTAATAAATGTTTATTGATTGATTGTGTAGTAGTGATATTTTATTTATCCTTTGCCCTATTTACAACTCTTATCTTTATAATCCCAGTATTTAGCATTTCGTAAGTATTTAATAATACATGATTGATTAAACTGAGTGGGGAAAAAAAGCAGTTTTATCATTTTGTGCTAAGGAGACTTATTATACATATATACATATGAATATGTGTGTGTGTATGTGTATATATATATATATATATATATATATATAGAGAGAGAGAGAGAGAGAGAGAGAGAGAGAGAGAGACACACGTAATTCTTTTCCTAATGCAAGAATAACAGGTCATAGAAAAGTGATGATTGAGATCAATTCCCTTATTTTAACAAATGAACAAACTGAGGAGTAGAGTAGTGATATAGTTTATCTGAGACCACTTGATTTGGATAATCCATAGGTTTAGACATGAAAAAACCACAGTGGTCATCTTACAAATGAGAAGATTGGGGCCCCCCAAATCTGAGTGATTTACTCCAAATCATAAAGATAATACATAGGTAGTAAGCATGAGAGATTCTCTGACTTCAAATCCATAATTCAGGTAGTAAGCATGAGAGATTCTCTGACTTCAAATCCATAATTCTTTCCCTTAAACAAGTAGTGCAGAATTCAAATCCAGGTTTTCTGGTTTTAGATCTATTGCTTTTGCTACCACCCTGCCACCATTAAAATTATCTTTACTGGAAGTCCCTGAATTTTACTGTCTTCCCATTTTAATTATGTTGTTTCCTATATGTTTGGTCTCTTGTTTTTTCTTTGACCAATTGTCTCCTAGGTGTTCTTAGAGACTGAAGGACATAGGATCATAGGATTTCCAGCCAAAAAAGATTGTAAGGCTTTTATTTGGAAAGGACTTTACAGATTATGTACCCCAGCTCTCTCATTTTACAGATAAGAAAAACTGAGCAATTTGCCCAAGAATGCTTAGCTAGTTAAGGAATAGACCTGGGATTTGAACAAAGACAACAGTTTTCTATGACTCTAAATATAATTACCCATATGTAGCTCACTCAATAAATAGCCTGTGATTGTGACTTAATAAAAAAAAAAAATTATTAAATGCCTACTACATAATGTTTTGTGCAAAAGGAAAGAATTTAAAGAACTTATATAGCGCTCTCTCTCTCTCTCTCTCTCTCTCTTCTCTCTCTCTCTCTCTCTCTCTCTCTCTCTCTCTATATATATATATATATATATATAACCATTCTACTTATCTATAGACACAATATGTACCAAGTTTAGTGTAGTGCAATGAACCTAGCATCAAATCAAAAAATCCCCGCAAATCCCTAAGGAAAGGATTTGAGATTTTGTGTAGACATTTTTGGAAATCTTGTTGATCTAATCAGGAGTTCAGATAAGATTTATAGGTAAGCTTTTTCCCTTTAATGTAGGGAGGGGTACAGAAGTTTTGTCGTCCAGATTTTGGCCATCAAGATCATAGTCTTTTCTTTACTGAGTTTCTATCCAGAGAATAATGACAATTTGGATGAGTATTTCTACTTAGGCTTGAAATTCAATACAAATACAATTTACAAATACAAAATTACAATACAATACAAATTACAAAATACAAATAAAAAATATTCCTTAACCTTTGGACAATGTCATCGTACACACTGCTGTTATCAGGATTTTATTTGTAAAAACATCAAAAACTATATAAATGCTAGCAATTAGGCTGCTTAGTGGATAGTGCCAGCCCTGGAGTCAGGAAAACCAGAATTCAAATCTGGCCTCCTCCAGTTACTTTATAATCTTGGGCAAATGGCAGATCACTTCAGTATCTTTGCCAAAACTCCAAAGGGATTTTTGAATAAAGGGACCTTCAATAATTGAAACAATTCAACAATACCAAAACTATTATTAATTATCTGATTTTAACCACCTGCCTCTTTTTCCTTTCTCAATAAAAGTTAGATAGGTAGACGTCAATCTCTAGATCTTTAATCCCATGGTCATTTCATAACTGACATTTTTAGTTGATATCTTACGTGATAGATATTACTCATCAGCTAAATTTTTTTTAATGTCTCATATTCCCTCCAGTATTTTCTCAATGTAGCTGATCAATAATTTTACTTGATAAAGAAGTATTTCTTATTAATATATTGGGAAACTTTCCAAAACATCCCATACATTTTTAATGATGAAAACAGTTTAGATATTCCTTACAAGCAGAAATTTAATGAGCAGTATCCCAAATTTTAAAAATTATGTGACAGACTAACTTTATAAATAAGAAGCTTTTATACTTAAGGGGATCCAAGAGTCCTGTGGAGCAGTTTTATACCCAACATTTGACAGCTGCTACCAGTATAACTACTTGGCATCCTCTTCCCCCCTGTATGTGCTGTAGCTTTTCTAGCAACTGGCAGTTTTTAATAACTGACACTTTCCTGGACTCAAAAAACACTTTTCTCATGCTGCTAGTTCCTATTAAAGATATTATGATTCAGTCATAAAGTGAGTGATTGCCTTTGTACCAATCACAATTTTTTGATTTTAACATACATGTACACAGTCTGGTCTTTTTTTGTTTTTTGGTCATTTTCAGATGGGAATTAGCTGTCAGGCAGTTCTGTATTCAAGTTCTCTCCCCTTCCCTTCCCTTATTCCTTTGCTAAGTAAGGGCTGGATTTTCTGTTCCTTAGCTCTGTGTGCTGGATCTCTTTGACTGTTTAGATTGTGATAGCAAATTGCACAGGCTTGATGAGAGATATTTTCTTGAAAAACTTGAGGGAATAAATGCAAAAAAGGAATTATAGCTCTAATTCCATGCCTGGCATGCTTTCCTCCCATCAATATCTCTTGACCCTCTGGTCTTCCTTAAGATCTCAGCCAAAACCCTGCTTTCTATAGGAAACCTTTCCTGATCTCTCTTAATTCTAGTACCTTCTTTGTTCATTATTTCCAATAATATCCCGTTTATAACTTGTATGTACATAGTTATTTTCATATTGTTTCCCCCATTAGACTGACTTTGAGCTCCTAAAGAACAGACCCCTTTCTTTGGCTTTGGCCATTTATCTGTTGGGAATGTATTATCTCCATTTTACAGGTGAGAAAATGGGGGTTCAGAGAATATAAGTGACTTGCTCATGGTCACAGAATCATTGTCAAAGCAGGTCAGAGGAAAAGATTTTAACCCATATTTCTTGATTCTCAGTCAATTGCAATCCACTGAGATTACATTTTGAACTAGGATTTGAAAAAGAGGAAAAATAAGAAAAATAAATAAAAATGGTGGAAGGAAGAAGGACACAGAAGTGGGAAGTCCTTCAAGTCCGTTCTGGCAAAATTAGCTTGACTAAAATTGAAGTAGAGTAGTAGTGGGGAAGTAAGCAAATATTCTTCAATGCTCCTTCCCATTGATCTATGATTTATTGTTTCCAGTTCTCTTTATAAGGGGAAGATCATAATTTACCCTTATCTGGCTGCCCTGTTCAACTCTGTTTCATGTGCAGATCTGCTTAGGGAGGTTTGCCCTCTTGCAAGGAAGTCTTTCTGTCATTTTCTTGACATTACTTGGGAACCAGTGAAACACCTCAGCCTGTGCATATATTCTCCCTAGCTCTGGTTACATAACTAATCCATTTATTTTTCCCGATGACATCCTTTATATTGCTTCTCCTGTACAAATGGAAAGAATGAGAGAGAGAGCTGAAAAGGTATGGGGGTTAGGTTGTGGAAGGCTTTGAACAACTTCATAACCTGGAATTTTTGTACCTTTTCAGTCTTCTTCTACCTTAATATGATCTTTCACTTGTTTTGAAATTTAATGACTATATGAAAGATAGTTTAGAAGTTTAGAAGGAGGATAATAAGAATAGGAATTTATCAGTTCAAGAGGATGGCTGTGAGGGTCTACAGCAGGACATCTTTTTGCCTGAGAAATTTTTACATGACTCTAGGTATTTACTGATAATAAATCATATTTTTGCAATCCCCACCTTCAATTACAAGACCCTTTGTGAGGTTGCCAACCACAGTTTAACAAGATAGGGTCTATAGTATGGTGGAAATAATAATGGAAATAGAGATTAATGGCAGAAAAGAGGACTGATTCAGAAGTTAAATAAATAAAATATATTTATGTTTGTGCTTCTGATCTCTCTTTTTTTTTACTTTTAAGTTTATGGTATATGTAAAACATGAATGAATATCATCAAGATTCAAGTTCTCTTTAGATTATATATTTTCTGGAACTAGGGTGAGATATATAACATCTTCAATATTCAGTCTCTAAGTATGTCTGTCATCTAAAACATTCAAATCTGTAATTAGAATTTGCCAGCTTCATGAAGGAGAGGCATGAAGGAGAAGCAAAGAGGGAGAGGGGAGTCAATGAAGGCATGAACTAGGATTATAGACATTTGAATAAATAAAAGGGGGGAAAAAGATGTACAGATAGAATTGATAGGGATTTGTCATCTGTCATTTCATGAAAGATAGCAAGCTACTAGTTAATCATTCTGGTCACTAGTGATAATCTTTCCTGGGAGTCAATAGTTACTAAATTTTTGTAGTGTATAGTAATGTGTTGTACATTTTCTATCATTTCTTTGTATCATCTGAATTAATTATTGTCTGGATTCCTTAGAGATAAGCTTTCTGTAATTTCTGGCAGCATTGATCTGGTCCTGAAATTGCCATAATAAACTTTTCATTTTCACACACACACACACACACACAAAGATTATATATTTTCCTTTTAAAATATGAGTATCTACTATTCATTCTAATGTTTTCCTACTCATGGATTATGCATGCAAACAAAGAATTATGGGGTTTTTAGGAATTTATTTTCCTCTCAAAAGAATAATGTGCAGATTGTATATTTTGCACAATTTAATGAATTGTTCTTATTTAAGAAACTCCAGGTGCTTAAGCAAGCTGTTCTATTTTGTTTCTTTTCTAGGCAAAACCAAAGCTAATTGAGCCACTTGACTATGAAAATGTTATTGTCCAGAAGAAGACTCAAATCCTGAATGATGGTTTACGTGAAATGCTGCTTTTTCCTTATGATGACTTCCAGGTAACTGGTTTTATTTTTCCTATCCTTTTAAATCATGTGATTGGTCTTTAGGAACAATTGGTCAGAATACAGAAACATTTATTGCCATTTAATTTAACCTCTTTCTACCAATTTCATGTTTGGTGTTGGATTTTTTTTGTTCCCTTTTTAAGACTTTTAGCCGTGATAAAAAGAAAACGGCAGCTCATGGGGATGGCTTTGCTAATTTTATTAGTATGGCAAAATAGAATTATGAATAAATAAAATGAAGTAGCAGTGTAGAAAGATCACTGACTTTGGAGTGAACCTGGGTTTAAATCCTCCTTTCTCTCTGTCCCTCACCTACTTGTGTCATCTTGAGCACTTGCCTGTGAGGCACAATTTTCTCATCTGTAAAATCACATGGAGGTGGATAGATTAAATGTCTTGCTAAATCCCCCCCCTCTAAATTCATAGAAAAAATCTGGGAAATGCTACTTTTAAGTTCAGATGTGACATACAGAGTCCTTAATGGGTTTTAAGCAATTTTAGAAGCATATTTTTTAATGAACTAGGGATTAGGATGTTTAATTAAAAAAAAAAAAAGAACACAATATTATTTTGCCTTGATATAGAATTGAAGTATTTAAAGAAGTTTATCTCCTTCCTCGGGTAGGGAAAAAAATCTTTCAGAACATGATTCACTGTTAATGGGAAAGTTATGTCAGAGAACTCTTTCTAGTGGCACAAATATGAACTGGGATGTTTTTAAAACCAACTACCTCACAAAATAACAGCACATAGCAAAAAGAAAACAAGTGAAAAGCTCAAAAAGTACAGTCATTTGCCAGTAAATTTGGCAAGGTTTGTGTTATATTTGCATAGTCAAAACAGACTACTACAAATTATACTAAATGTTGACATATTTTTCCTGTTGAGGCCTTTGTGGAAGGCAAAGGTTATCTCCAGGTTCACTGAACATGCCTGGCCTTAGAGTGTATGTTTTTATATCTCAGTAAAATGGATTCTCTAGAAACCATTTTAATTTTGCAAATCCAGAACACTAAGTTCTTTTTGTGAAGGGATTGTGATACACATATTTAAGAAATAAGAAGAATAAATAAAACACATTTAATATCATCTTAAACTTCAGAGACTTGGGATCCAGCTGTTAATGAAATAGCTGAACTAGTTGGCTAAAATTACACGAAGAACACCTATGTGCTTTTTACATATTAAGTATTCTTCTGAAGACGTTGGGTAAACTGTGTGGCTCTGGCAGAAACTCCAACCCTCCACCTTTACTCATTAAAAATGGGTGGGTCGACAGAGTTGTTTTTCTCATTTTCCTAATTTTCATCAAAATGAGGGAGTATAGTTTTCAACCTAAGTTTTCAATTGTAAAATAGAGAATAAGGTCTGGCCCTGGTATTTCACTAAAGTAGAGAGCTCCCTTGTTGAGGAAACCTTTACCAATGCAGTTTTGTATTTTCTTTGCAATCTAATATCTTAGATTTGCCTAGAGTATTGAGAGGTTACATAATTTTCCTAATATGTCAAAGGCAGGACTTCCCAGTTCCAAGGTTAACTATCTATCCAAGACACCATACTGTCCCTTTTTAAACCATAATTTCAAATGTGGTTTTATTAAGGCAGAGGATGGTTTCAGGGGTTTCATAAATATTTCTATATATCTTGAAGGGGTTTAATTTTCTCAGTGGTTTTAAATTAGTATCTAATTAGAAGTTTCTTGTTTTGTCATGGATGCTACTGTGTCTTTGAAGCATGAGTTTGGAAGAATTAATATTAGAGAAAAAAGCTAAAGAGCAGTGGGCAAATATATAAATGTAGCAGGGTATATATGTGTATATATAATGCTTATTTGTCCATTCATGTCCCTCAAATTTTTAAATTCCCTACAAGGTGCAAAGTGTTGTACAAGATTTCATGTTGACAAGTGTTTCATATAACGAATGGCAACTTGCGTGGAAGAAGTAGCATAATTAACATCAGTGGGGATATGTATGACAAAAAGAAAAAGAACCTGTATGTAGTAGGGTCTCTATCCATTAAAGAAAGTTTTCCAGTCTCCATTGAGGATATAGGGCCTGGTCATAGGATTTCATTGGTGTAGGTTATTTCCTGGGGAAAAAATTGATTTTTATAAATAGAGATGGGCATCCTCTCTTCAACCTATAGTTTTAGAGAGTTGTCAGGAGAATTGAGACATTTTATGACATCCCCAGGTCACACAATATGTAGTAGAGGCAGGATAGCTTCAGAATGCCTCACTTGTTTCTCTTTATGGAAAAACACCAATAAGAAATATATCATGTTATAAGAAAATATGAAAAAGGATAGTTCATGATGAGGAAATGTAGAGAGGTTGTGATCTGCCCATATCCATGAAGGCCTGTATCTTTCAAAACATCAATTAATCCCCTGCAGTCTTAACTAAATTGTCAAAATAATTAAAGCAGCTGAGCTGACAGAATATTTAGCAAGATAGAACCAGCTTCTTCAGCCAACTACTTTTACTTGAGGTGATTTTTTTTTTTGTTTTAATTTTAGAAGTGATTTTTTTTTTTATTTTAATTTTAGGGATAGGTCAAAGAACTCCAATTTACTTAAAATAGAAAAGGAAATAGACTGAGCCCTGAACTCTAAGGGGTCAGGAAGCTTTTGTATCTACCTTGGCCTCAAGCTGCTTGCTATTGTATTCATGATTGGGGCTAATTCAACTGTGATGAATTAAATTTTCATCTATTAAACAGATGCTAGATGCTGTAAAAATATATACACATTATCTCTGCAAATACGCTTAATTATTAAATTAAGGTATCAATTTAGGAGAGGAAAAAATATAGTTCAAGGAAAGACTGATATGTATGTTTAATGAGGGATGAATAGGACTTGAGTTAGTTCTCATTACTGTAGACTTTAAATTAATCTGGTTGGACTTTTAATGGAAACAACCTATCTTGCTCATAAGGTATGCTTTAAGATTGTCATTTATCTAGTTATATGAGGATTTGTGTGAAAAAAATATCTTATAGTAGGAAGGGATAAAAGGGGAACAAGAAAAATTCTTCACAACTTTTCTAATTAACAGATAAAGTAATGCACACAAAAAAAAAAAGAGAAAGGGGGGGGGAAGTTTTTTATATTTTTCAGAACATTTATAAATTAATTCTCTTATTAAGGAATTGAGTGCTAGGATCAGTCAAGTATTCTTATTGATAAAGAATTTTATTGATACTTTGATACTAATGATGATGATGACATTGAAATTGATGATGAAATATATGTATAGCTTATTTTAAAAGAATTAGTAAATATATATATACATATATATATGTATACATACAATACATATATATGTATTACTAATTAATTCTCTTATTAAGGAATTGAGTGCTAGGATCAGTCAAGTATTCTTATTGATAAAGAATTTTATTGATGTGCATACTATAGATATAGAATAAGGTAAAAATACACTTTGTCCTCAAAGAAATCTCTTTCTCCTGGGAAAGTCAACAAACAACTACATATATACATAATGTACTTTGTAAAGTAAATTAGGTAATCTCAGGCACTGGAAATTAAGGGTACAGGAAAGGTCTCTTGCAAAAAGTGTATTTGAGGAGGAAAGAAGGGAACTTTTTCATTGAATGACCTCAATTTTTTTTAGTTAGTTATAATATGAAGTTCTCAATAAATGATGCAAGTGCATGGAAATCATTCTTTCCTAATGAATTTTCTACTCCTTTAGTGGCTAATTCATTAGGAAAGAATAATTCCCATGCTATATGCCCTAGACCTAAGGAACCATCATGAGTTCCTTATAGGATCTCCTATAAGGTAACCATAAGGGATCATAAATGAGGGAGTTCAAAGGCTCTGGCTTCTTTCAATCCTGCTTCTGGAGTTCTCCAGTTTAGTAAGATAAGATAGTGTATGTATTTGTAGTGGTTTGTGATTTTCTCTGGTGCATTTTCTCCAAGCATGCAGCAGCACTTGAATAAGAACAAAGAAGCAGATGTTTGGAGGAATCCAGGGTCTGAATCAGTGATAGAACCAGAAGGTGAGTGATCTGAGAGTAGAAAATGATGCAGGTGGATTGGTTCAGGAAGGGTCTTGAAATGGAAATTTAGAGTATTTGAAGTTACATCATTATTGATGTTGTGAAGTCCCTTAGTATGGGGGCAAGAGTTGGTGGAGAGTGGGTTTCTTATTGAAGAGGATGGAAGGACAAACAGGAATTGAAGAGTATTCAAGGTCATCCACTATGGAAAATGAGTTTTTTAGGGTGGAAGGGATTATTATGAGTGAAAGTGAGAGCAAATCTAGAATGGCTGCTTCATAAAGCAAGCAGTTTTATCTGGAGAAAGGTTAGTACTGCAGGACAGAGTGAGAAACAGAGTTTTAAGATGAAACAAACATTTTAAATTATGCATCAGGAGTTTCAGAGAAGGCACAGCAAAGGAATTGAGAAGATTTAAAGTAGAACATTGGAGAGGGCAAGGTGGATAGGTAAGGGGATAGTCAGTTAGGGATGAGCTATGGAAGTTTGCATCTTGGTAAGCAGGGCTTAAGAATCATGAAAAGCAAGAATTTGAGGAGGGTCAAAGTATGCTAACCCTTCAGGAATACGTCCAGGTAAAGTATTAATGGTTGGACATAAGTCTAGTGAGAAAGGAACTTGATTGAACTGTACAGGGCCCTCTCTTGAGAAAGAGCAAGTATTCATGGTGTACCTAATGGGATCTTAGAAGGAAAACAGGTGGCCAGTCTGTAGAAGGCACTAGCAGGTAGAGGGATTTTATTTCAGGTTCCTCAGAGTTGGAGAATGCTCTAGAGGCTAAAGAAAGTGAGAGACAGTTTTCAGGGTATTATTTAGCTGGAGAAAACCCTGGGGCAGCATTCTTGAAATCCTAGAGACCGAGCTCCTTAGTCTGGAGAACTTCTGAGCTAGGATTGAAAAAAGACCAGAGCCCTTAAAAATAAACACTCTCATTTATGCTATGTTCTTTATCATCCTAGTGAGACCCGCCATCACTCATGTTGGTTCCCTAGGTCTAGGGCCTGGAATACCCTCCCTATTCCATGTCTCTAAATACTACTCCCATTAATTTCGTCTCCTTTGATCTTTTTTTTTTTTTTAAATTAAAGCTTTTTATTTACAAAACCTATGCGTGGGTAATTTTACAACATTGACCCTTACAAAACCTTCTGTTCCAAATTTTCCCTTCCTTCCCCCACCCCATCCCCTAGATGTTAATTATGTTAAAATATATGTTAACATGTTAAATATGTTACAATATATGTTAAATCCAATATATGTATACATATTTATATAATTATCTTGCTGCACAAGAAAAATCGGATCAAGAAGGAAGAGGAAAAAAAAAACCCCGAGAAAGAAGCTATTTCCCCAAGAAACTATTTTAATGACCTAGAAAAAATAACAACAAAATTCATCTGGAAGAACAAAAGGTCAAGAATTTCAAGGGAATTAATGAAAAAAATGCCACAAAAGGTGGCCTAACTGTACCAGATCTAAAACTATATTTTAAAACAGCAGTCACCAAAACCATTTCGTATTGGCTAAGAAATAGACTTGTTGATCAGTGGAACGGGTTAGGTTCATGGGACAAAATAGTCAATGACGAACCCAAAGGCCCCAGCTTTTGGGATAAGAACTCACTATTTGACAAAACTGCTGGGAAAATTGGAAACTAGTATGGCAGAAACTAGGCATTGACTCAGACCTAACACTGTATACCAAGATAAAATCGAAATGGATTCATGATGTAGACATAAAGAATGATATTGTAAATAAATTAGAAGAACATAGGATAGTTTACCTTTTAGACCTGTGGAGGAGGAAGGAATTTGTGACCAAAGAAGAACTAGAGATCATTATTGATCACAAAATAGATAACTTTGATTAAATTAAATTAAAAAGGTTTTGTACAAACAAAACTAATGCAGACAAGATTAGAAGGGAAGCAATAAACTGGGAAAACCTTTTTATATCTCCTTTGAACTTAATCATTTATCTTCCACATCACCTAATTTATAGTAATTTATATGCTTTCCTATCTTATTCCTATTATCTTAACAATTCTTATTACTTAATAATTCCTATTCTTATTATCATTTCTATCTAATAGTTTCATGTGTTTTGGTTTTATATCCCAACTATACCTTCACCTCCTTAAAAGCTGAGAGTTCCCAAGAGACTGTCCATGTTTTTTCTTGTGTTGTGTGATACATAGCCACAAAATAAATTCTTTGTAATTTTGTTCTGATTGTTTGATTACGATCAAATCTATAATAAATACAATTTTCCTTCTTATTTGATTCAGAAGGAAAGGCATCATCATGAGCATCACTTATGTTCTAACTTTAATGGAGATTTCCATATAGAGAACATCTGATAAGAGTATTGTTGAATAAGACTATATGTTATATTAGATATTTTGATATTTTCTGAAGTAAAAGAGATTATATCAAAAAGAGGTGACACAATAATTAAAAAAAAGGTGGGGAGGGGGTAAATTTGCAGCCAGCAGTCTAGGTTTGATTTCCTAGTACTACTTGCTGGTAGGACATGAGGTGATTCATTTAAACTATCTGGGCCTCATTTTAGCCCATTTGTAAATTGATGGAATTATTTGAGAGGATTGTTAAATTCCTTGACAACTTTAAATATATGATCCAATGACCCTCAAGTTTTCAAGTAAACTTTTTAAAAAAATTTGATTTCGTAATATGTGGCAGTTCTCATTTAAGGACTTTTTTTTTTTTTTTCAGGAGCATTCTTTGAATTTAAATATCCCAGAGGGCAGAGATACCCTTTTTTCCTGATCGACTGAACATAACAAATTATACAAGTTGAATTGTCAGTTGACATGGAAAATTCTGATCAAAACTGAATGTAGCAGCCAGGATTTTTAACTTTTGATTTGCTCTCAAAGACATAGAATATTCTTCTCTGTGTCAGACCACTGGTCTTAAATATTACATCTTTTTTGGGGGGAAGGGCCTGTTAACGAAATGATAGCTTTTCTCTTGCTTGCATTGCCATGAATTGAAGAGATTGTTGGTTATGATTTTTTTTTGCCCTATTTTATTTATTTATTTATTACAGATTTATTTTATTTTCGATTCACAGAACAAAATAAGCATTTCCATAACACAATACAAAAAAAAAAAAAGATGATTGCATATGAAATTGCAGGTCTACTATGCAAAACCTCTGAATTCAGTCAGATGGCTGCCTGCATCATAGTTATCTATTTCTTATATATTAGACAATCATAGATGTTTGGTAATGAAGAGGCATGCAGAGTTGATATAGTTATAATGAAAAGACCATATAAATATGAATTTAGGTTTGAATGACCTTAGGGATACCACTTATGAATTTAAAATTGGATTGTAATACCCTGGATAAACTAAAAGGGAATAGAATATCATGTATTTTAGCCTGAGGATGATTTTGAGGTTTTAAAATAAAGGAGTGTGCTACTCTGAGATTTCTATACGAAAATGTAAATATGTTTACAGTATGTGGTACATATGTGTGAATTCAGTTGTTGACTAATATAGTGCTTATATGCCCTGTTGCATATGGCACTCCATGATATCTTTATCAGTATAAGAATTGTTCATGAGAGAATTCAGTGGAGAGGTGAAAGGTAGAATAAAAATTATTGGAAATCCCTGTAGAATAACCCCATTTGGAAATACTTAGATACAGATGCATCTTTACATTCTCTCAGTATTGTATAGGAAAATGTGGCTCACCCATTTCCCTTTAAATAACATCCTGATTTTTATTTTTCCTCTAGTTCTTTTCCTCTTCTACTTACATAAGACAGATAATGATCTGAAAACTACTGACCCAAAAAGGAAGCCAAGCCCTGCTAGTTACAAAGGGTCTGGAAGTTCGCAATCACAATTCCCATCTGCTCCTTTGAAAAGAAAATTAGCAGTGGTACTATTGCATATGAATATTATGATATAGTGTTCAGAACAATTTCTGCACTTGCCTTTCACTGTTTTATTGAAAAGTGTTGGATTGAATTGTTTTTTAAAAATCAATTTCTCGAAGTTTCTTTCTTGGAATTCAGTAGTCTACAATGTAACTTTCAATAACCATTGTGGTGTCTGGGATATTAATCAGTATTCAAGATTGAACACGTTCCAAAAATATGGGAAAATTTTCCAAGTTGAAATTTGTCACCACATTATTTTAGGTTTCTAAGTCCAAGAACTAGAGGGGGCCTTGAAATAATTTAGTTCAACTCCCACATTTGGAAACTCAGAGAATTAAATGGCTTCTAATCAAGGTTATATAGAGTTTAAATTTGAACTCAGGACTATGAATCCAGTGTTTTAAGCACCTCCACATTTTCTCTCTTATATGACAGTTGATATAATTTTATTTTAGATGATATTTTAAAACAGAAAATTATATCCTAATTTTAGAAAATAGTCTTTTAAAAGTAGAGACTAAACAAAACAGTGAAGAAGAAACCACTTTTTTTTCATAATTCACTGATGAGAAAAATGTAGTAGTTGCAACAGAGTTCTACAAAGCCCCCTACCTTCCCTAATGAAGATGAATAAATCTACATATTAAATGGAAATCAAGCAGGTGAGACTGTGGGTAGAGTCCCATCCTTACTATCCATAGGATTTTAATTCAAATCCTAGTGTTGTCATTTACTAAACTGTGTTCCTTGAACCAGCCCCTTAACTTTTTTGGGTCTAAGTTTTCATATCTGTAAAGTGAGAGTTTTAGATGTCTAAGATTCATTTCAGCTCTAGGCCTATGAACCTATGAAAAGCATTCCTCTTTAGGTGACAAATACAAACTATTTTTTATATTGGGCAAGTAAATTGCTATTTCTTGATATTTTTAAAGATAATTTTTTTTATAATCACTGACATTTCCCAGTGAATCCCCCTACAGAGATTAATCATTTATAATGAATTTTAAAAGAATAATAAACAGTTCAGCAAAATTAATTAACATATCAAAAAAGTCTGTCTAGAGTACCAGGCCTGGAGTTGAAAAGACTCATTTTCCTGGAATCTCGCCTCTAATATTTATTAAGTGTGTGACCCTGGACAAATAACTTAACCCTTTGCTTCATTTTACTCATCTGTAAAATGAGCTGGAGAAAGAAATGGCAAACCATTCCAGTAAACCAAGAAAACCCCAGACTGTGCATATTCTTTGATCCAGCAGTGTCTCTGATGGGTCTGTATCTCAAAGGGATCACAAAAAAGGGGAAAGGACCCACATGTGCAAAAATGTTTGAGCCAGTTTTTTGTGGTAATAAGGAATTGTAAATTGAGTGGATGGCTATTAGTTGGGGAATGGCTGAATAAATTATAGTATATAAAGGTTATAGAATATTATTGTTCTATAAAAAATCATGAGCAGGCTGATTTCAGAAAGACCTGGTCTTACATGAACTGATGCTAAGGGAAATGAGCAGAATCAGGAGAACATTGTACATTGTAACAAGATTATATAATGATCAACTTTGATGGACTTGGCTCTTCTCAACAATGCAGCAATTCAAGGCAATTCCAATAGACTTAGGAGGGAAAATGCCATCAACATCTAGAGAAAGAACAATGGAGACTGAATGTGGATCAAAGCATAAATATTCTCACCTTTTTGTTGTTGTTGTTCATTTTTTTCTTGTGTTTTTTTTTTCCCCTTCTGGTCTGATTTTTCTTGCACAACATGAGAAATATGGAAATATGATGAAAAGGCTACCACGTTTAATTTATAGTAGATTGATTAATTGCTATCTTGAGAGAGGGGAGATGAGGGAGGGAGAAAAATTATATACAAAGTCTTACTAAATGATTGTTTAAAATGATCTTTATTTGGAAAAATAAAGGACTATTGAGAAAAATAAATAAATAAATTTAGGGAGGAAAAAAGAAAACTCTTAATGGAGTCATGAAAAAATTGCTGAACAACAAAACCAATACTCCTCTCTTCCCCCTTATAACTTTAAAAAGTAGATGTATATGACTACTTCTAGGACTTTTCTTAAGCTCTTCTATATGATCATGAGAGAATCTATACTAAAAAACTTGAAAAGTATTCTCCTTTTCATTGGAAATGAATCAGGAAAAAGAAACATATTTGTGACTGAATTTTTAGGGACTTGAATGTTTTATCTTCTCTTTAGATAAGGTGATTTGAAACCACTTTGGTCCAAGTTTTGGCTTGTTTTAAATCTACTATCAGCCTAGACTTAAGGAAGGAAGGAGCAGGATAGGATGATAGCCAGTGTAGTTTCTGTGCTCAGATTCCAGACTAGCAGCAGCAGACATCTCTTGAGGAAAGAATCTCCTCATCCTTTGTATTTTGGGTCATTTTCCGTATGAAAATCAAAGAGAACATAGATTTAAAGCAGAAATTAAATTTTTTTTTTTTTTTTTTTTTATCATGGATTCCTTTGACAATCTAATGAAGTCCCTGGAGGCCTTCTTCAAATAATGGGGAGGATTATACTTCTCTCAATAGCACTAATCTCACAATGCTTTTTAATAGTCTTTTACATGTCGTCTTGTCTACTAGACCACAAGAGCAGGAATCATGTGTTCACTTATCCTGGTTATCTCTGATGCAGTCTTATATATACTTCCTTAAAAAAAAATTTTTTTTTGTTAATAGCCTTTGTACAATTTCTTCATTTTCCAATGTGATCCTCTCACTTCATTACTTTAAAGAGCCATTCCTTAAAACAAAGAAAATATAGAGGGGGGGGGAAATCAGTTTATCAAAACTAACCAACATATTTATCCATTTTGACTGTATATGTTATGTTCCACCTCCATAGTGCTTCACTTTGGGGAAGAAAAAAGTAGGGGGAGGGATTCTTGTATCTCATTCATGACATTCATGTACCACAATGTTGATCACCATATCTTTACTAGATTCTTAAGGAACATATATGTTCAGTGAACAGAAAACATTCATGTACACATTGTCAGAGGATGGTAATAATAACATCTTCCCAAAGAAAGATAGTATAGAGAAGAAATAAGAACCATAATATGTGAGGTCACTAAATAGTATTGTTTTATTTTGGCTTAAAAATAACTTGTTGATTCAAAGATAACATATTGATTTCCATTATTATTAAATACTTTAAAAAATGGTAAAATGCTATGATATTACAATCAGTTCTTTTCTTATGATGGATCCCTGATCCACCTAGATAAACTGTTTGGGTACTAGTGGGTCACCTAGTCTTTTCTGAGTATTATTGTTGAATAAAAGCATGAGTCACTAGAGAGAGAACTTGCAGTCCTTGAGTTCTTCAAGGAAATGAGCGGAGCAGGAACCAGCATCTGTTGTGTATTGATATGTTTGAGATAAGATTTTTGGATTCTATTCAAAATGTTGAAATGCAGCTTTAAACAGATTGAAGTGATACTCATAGATTAAAAAAAAAGATTAGGAAAATTCTCAATACAGGATAGATGAGGAAGTATATCTTCCTAAAGTAGGGCAATCATATAATTTCACTGATGCATCAGAATGTTGATGTAAGCTACAGACCTATGGTGTCAGATTCAAATAGAATCAGATCTCTGTAGGCCACGTATTGACTTAGAAAACCACATATTAATATTATCTGTGTTTAATTGCCTTTTTATTTCTTTCATTATACATTTCTCAATTATATTCTAATCTCATTGAGGCCACACTTGGGAGTTTTGCCCTAAATAGACACCATTATGATACCTCTGTTATAGACCATTTGCTGGTTCTATTTTTTTTTTCCTTTTTAATTAAAGCTTTTTATTTTCAAAACATATGCATGGATAATTTTTAACAGTCACCCTTACAAAATCTTGCGTTCTAAATTTTTTCCTTCCCTTCCCCTCATCCCCTCCCTAGAGGGCAAGTAATACAATGTATGTTAACTATGTGCAATTCTTCTATACATATTTCCACAATTATGCTGCACAAGAAAAATGAGATCAAAAAGGAAAAAATGAGAAAGAAAACAAAATGCAAGTAAACAACAACAAAAAAAAGAATGAAAATACTATGTTTTTTCCCACAGTCCTCTCTCTGTAGACCCAATCTATTAATTTTGGAGTCCTACTTTCCATGATTTCTGTGACTCATGGTTGCCTGTTCTTCTGGTATTTCTAAGGGAATAATATAAGCAATTTTGTTTTTAGCTTTTCCCCTTATACAAGCAACAGATTAGAATGATTTTGAACTTAAAGCAGTTTTGTTTTAAGGCTTTACTAAAAACAAATAAGGAGATTCAAACTTGGATTTCCTTAGCAAGAAAATTACTAATTAATTTAAATTTCTTGATGAGTACTATTTCTTGTACCTCCTTCCCCAGAGCTATTTTGTTGTAGTCCCCTAAAAAAAGACTGATATAACCAGAAAGAAAAGCCTGGTGGTTAGAGAGCTTTGTTATGGGAGTACTGGGCCCAGTACAGTAGTAATTGCAACTCCCTTGTCCCATCCTTTTGAGCCAACACTCCCTCTGCCATAGCATTTGCTGCTAATACATTCTGGCTCTTAGCCATTTTGCCTATTTCCCATTGTAACCATGTTTTTCCAGATTTTTTATTTTTTTTTTTTAGTTCCTGGCTTGCCTCAGATTCTCCTAGCAGGTATCATAGCAGTTGTGGCTTCCACCCACTGCCAACATTGCCTCCATCTTCTAGAAGTTTTTGTGCTCCTTGTGCATCTTCTCACCAGAAATCCTTGTCGATTGTTTTCTGTCCATGTGCCCTGGATTCAGGAAAGTTGAGGTTTCTTACCTTACAGAGAAATGGGAAGAAGAGAAGGGAAAAAATGAAGAATGACCAGTTGCTAGTTATGTGAAATAATGGTGCTGATTAAATTAATTAAATTATAATATATATAGTATATTATTTAAATGTATTAAATTAAATTAAAATATAAAATTAATTACATTTTTAAAATTAAAAATTAAATATTTATAAGTCAAGTCAAAAACTATTATATACCTACTATTTGCTAAGCACTGGAGAAACAAAGCAAAACAAAAAAAAAGACGAAAATCACTTTTGTTCTCAAAGAGCTCATTGTCTGTTGGGGGACACCAGATGCAAACAATTATGTACAAATAAGATTGAAGAAGAATCCAAGACTAAATCATTATGGAGGGAAGTCATTAGCATTAAGGAGGTTAGGGAAAGGCTTTTTGTAGAAGGTAGGATTTTAACTGGTACTTGAGGAAAGCCAGTTTAGTTGGGAGACAGAAATGAAGGAGAGAATATCAGGTATGGGGGACAGCTAGAGAAAATGCTCTTAGTTTGCAGATGGAGTATCTCCTACAAGGTGCAGCTAGGTGTCCAGAAGGAAGACTACCTGGAGGTAAATGAGTTATGTGGGATGTAGGTGTCGAACCCCCAAAAGATATTGGAGTTTCAGGCCAATGTCTCTACTTGTCTCAAAAGAATTTGTAGGTTTAGCCCATCTCTAACTCTAGTGGCAAATTTTTTTTTATTATTATTATGGCTGGGCTAAGTTCCAAAAAGGATTTAGCCCTTAACAAGAGAAAAGGAAGGGTGAGTTCCCTAATGGAACGTGGAACTCACTTTTAACTAGAGGGAAGTTGCGATTAGGTAAGCTAAATTCCTAATGAGTCCTTAAAGCCCCAAGGTGGGTAAGTTTCTAAAGAAGTAGTAACCTAAGCAGGGGGAGGGTGGTGGTAATGATTTATGTGGTCAAGGAATAACCTCAGGGTTGCAATGCAAAAACCTACTTAAGGACAAGATAATCCTGTCTATGTATCTCCCAGCTGACCTGGTTGAGTAGCTTGGACACTTAGGGCCCATTTCAATTTAGGCCCTTTTACAGACAAATTTAACAAAGGCCCTCGTCTCTCAGAGCTTTTCTGGATGGCCCACTGACTACCAAGGACCTGCTTTTTGGTTTTTTTTTTTTTTTTTTTTTTTTTTTTTTTGCTGGAGTCTCATTCATCAAGAGTACAGAAGGGCAGGAAGGGGCCAGATTAGAAAGGATTTTTTTTTAAAAGGGCTTTCTTTAAAGGACATTTTTTGTTTGGTCTTGGAGGAGCTGTTGAAGTTTATTGAATAGGAGATGTGCGAGGGGGAGCTCATGGTCAAACATGTTTAGGAAAATGCATTTGACAAAAGAAATGACTAATTATGGAAGGAATTATGGAATTGACTAGACTGGAAGTTAGAAGGACTGAGTTTTTGAATATTAATCCTGCCATTGACTTCTAGCATTATAAGGCAAGACACTGACCTCTGAATTGTAGCTTTCTTAGCTGTAAAACAGGAAATAAAAAGAATGTCCAAATTCCTTTATCATAGGGTTGGTGGGGCCAATGAAATAATGCATACAAAAGTGCTTTGTGACATTGTCCAGATCTTTACATATATAAAGGAATGCTTTTCATCTGGTGAGTGCTTATACACAACACATGAAAATCACTTTTTAAGCAAAGACAAAATTGCTACATGTAGATAAGCAAAGGAAGAAGGAATGAATAAAAAAAACATTTTAGGTACTTATTTTCACATATCTAGCAGAACAATAGGGAGGATTCAAAATATGTAACAATAAATTTTCATTTCAAGAAAGCGTATAAGAAATTATATGCATGGCTGTCCATGTTCAGCTTTTAGTTTTTAAGGGAAAAAAAATACTTCCTAATAAATAGGACTGTCCAAAAATGGAATGGGATAAAGGGAGCACTTCATTAGTAATATAACTATAACTGGACATGCAAATCCAAAAATAGATAGCACCCCCTCTAAAGAAACTTATATTCTAAGGGAGAAAACCACATTCTTAGGGGAGTGGTAGCCAAGGACGAAGTCTTTGGTCTAAAAAGTTATAGGAATAGTGACTATATGGGAGTGGATTGACAATAATAATTTCTGTAACACTTTAAGGTTTGCAAAAGTCTCACAAAGATTACCACTTTATTTTATCTATACAACAACCCTGGGAGATAGGTGCTATTATTATTTCCTTTTTACAGATGAGGAAACTGAGATTAAGTGACTTGCCTGAAGTCAAACAACTAGTAAGGTCACATTTTAATCCAGGTCTTTTTGACTAAACATCAGAAGAGGAAGAAAAAAAAGAAAGGGAAGAAGAAAGGTGTATATCTAATCACTTCCTCATGTCCATGGTAGCAGGTGGAAGGAGGCAATTTTCTGGCATAGTAATTTTTATTTTTGCTTGTGAAACTGATTTAAAAGTATAAAATGTTTTGCTTGGCTCAGTGAGCAGGACTAAGTATGGATGTCGAGCTAAATGAATGGCAATGTCCTTTCTAGTATATTTCTATAATCCTGAGTTAGAGACAATCTTTAGACTTTTTTTTTCTTTTTTGAAAAATAGTTATTTAAAACTATAAAATAAGAACACAAAATAAGAAAAAACAAAAAAGAATGACAGAAAAGGAAAAGAAAAAAGAAAAAATATTGTCACATATCTAGCAGAACACTAGGGAGGATTCAAAATATGTAACAATAAATTTTCATTTCAAAAAAGCATATAAGAAATTATATGCATGGCTGTCCATCTTCAACTTCTAGTTTTTAAGGAAAAAAAAACTTCACAATAAATAGGACTGTCTAAAAATGGAATGGGATAAAAGGAGCACTTCATTTCTATAGTTAACTCACATGGTTTTTATGACAAATTAATGAAATCATATCTGTAAAGTGCTTTTCAAACATTAAAATATTTTACAAATATAGCTGTTATTATCACCATCCTCTCTGGATTTTGCTAATCGAAATTGGTTAATGCCATGTCAAGAGTCTGACTAGCCATTTGTTGGAGATGTAGTATTAAAACATTCCAGGAAATATTCTAGGTCCCCTCCATCTCTGCCATTATGTAATTCATTCATCTTTATGACATACCTAAGGGGCAGCTTATAAAGGTAATGAAAATGTTAGTCTTTGTCTAGTCAGTTGAAATGAAAAAACTAGTGAGAAAATGGAATCAGCAGTAAGGATTTATGAAAGATATCAAAGATACTCATCTTCTCCTTGGAACCTAATAATATACTCAGAGCAGAAGAATAGGACCAGTTTTTCTATTTCAGTTCCTACTTCTAGGTTTATCATACCTTATCACAGCAAAAAGAGCACTGAATCTAGAGAGTAAGAGTTCAAATTCTGTCTCTAACATGGGTATTTGTAAAATAACTGAGTTTCATGGTCTTCTACCACTTCTGTATTGTAATCCCATGAAATGAACAATATGAATGCCCTGAGTTAAGTAGTATTTTATTTTTCTAATTTACATGGAAAGATAGTTTTCTATATTCTAAGATTTAGTTTCCAAATTTTTTTCTCCCTCCCTTACCTCTCCCCTTCCCAAGACAGCAAGCAATCTGATATAGGTTATACATGACCAATATGAATTTTCCTACCTGGATCAATTTCTTACTTTTAAAAATTGTGTTACTCCTTTGGGAAAAAATTTAAATCTGTTCCTTTAGAAACATAATACAATTCCTTCCTTGTGTCATATTCTTTCTTAGTCTTTTCTTTAATTATTGTTTGGTTAATTTGTTTTAATAAAGCAAGCAAATTAATTTTCTCCTGAATGTTCAGGAAACTAATTCCCTTTTAAAAAAAAAAAAAAGAAAGAAAGAAAGAAAGAAATTCTATGCAATTGTTAGATCAGTCTAGGCTGAGCTTGCCAAACTATCATCTTTACTCGGAGATGTGGGAAACGCCCTATGTGAATGTTTGTTTTCTAGTCTAGCAGGGTTCTGATCGTTTCACAAGCAAACCATATATTATGAAATAAATGAGCCTTCCAGATTCCTGGGACGGTTCCATTACTACTCTGTTCAATATGGTAGGATAGAGTTCCCGAGATATACGATAATAATGGTTAATATTGCACTCAGTGCAAGTCTTGAAGGTCCAGAGAGATTTTTCCAAGATGTTACAGAATATGGCTTTATGGACAATGGAGACAAGACTGTTTAACTTGGCACAAGACCATTCTAAGGGGTGGAGAGCTGTTGGCATCCATATATCCAAAAGAGTGGGGTAAAAGTGGAGTTAATTTCAGTGAAAAATTTATCCATTGGGCATAACTGAGCTCTGTCAGAGATTTGTCTTGGGGACTTTGTTAGGGACACAGTCTGGAAATGGAGTCTCCACTTTCTTCTGGCTATTCTTGCTTTTGACCATCTTGGGTTCTTACTGTGGGTTTCTAGCTCTTGTTCTCCCCCAGGATCCAGAGTTGGTCTGGTCTTATAGGGCCATTACCACATCCAACCACTAGAGACTCTCTGCTTTCCTCTATTATGACAAAATGGTATTATAAAAATAGTAACACACATTTCTTCCTTGGACAAAATAATAGGTGATTTGAAAATGAGGTTAATTGTTTTTACTAAGTAAATAAAGAAAACAAAATAATGAAACAGAAAGGGGGAAATAAGCATTTATATAGTACATATTATGTGCTAAATGCTGTGTTAAGTACTTTTTTGCAAATGTTTTTACATTTGATCCTCATAGCAGTCTTGTGAGATACTTTATTATATTTTACAGATGAGGAAACTGAGGCAAACAGAGGTCAAATGAGTTGCCCAGAGTCTACTGCTAATAAATGTCTCTGGCCAGATTTGAACTTAGGAAGATGAATCTTCCTGACTCTATTCATTGTGCCTCCTTGCAATCCAACAGATTTGTACATTTATTCAAGACAGATCCATATACTGCCCATATGTAAGTTTGGGTGCCTTGTTTTGTAGTTCCATCCTTTGCCAAATGTGGAAGGATTATATGAACTAATGCAAAGTTAACTATTATGAAAATGCTAACTTTTTAAAAGAAAAAAATTTCCAAGCCAAAGGAGAATTGGAACTATGGTGTCTACAATATTTCATATTTATCTGAAAAGAGGATGGGATTAGGAGTTAAGAAAACTACTGTAAGTAGATGCCTCAGGGTTATTGTCAAGAAAAAAGTGTGAGTTTGAAAAGCTATAATATTACTTACAAAGTTTTTTTTTGTTACTCTCTCATTGCTTTGCTTTCTTTAATGGATGAAGAAGTTTTTGAATGCAGAAATGCTTAATGTAGGCTCCTCTCTCTCTCTCTCTCTCTCTCTCTCTCTCTCTCTCTCTCTCTCTCTCTCTCTCTCTCATCTCTTTTAAAGATAAATATAGGGATTTTTCTTTCTGGCAAATTAATTTTGATAGCTCTTGTGATCCATAAACATTTTGGACTTATTTCATGCTGTTGCTTCTTTTTTTCAGAAAACATTTTTATTTAAAATTTTGAGTTCTTATGCCCAAAGGGCTATAAAATTATGTATATCCTTTGATCCAGCAGTGTCTCTACTGGGTCTATATCCCAAAAGCATCATAAAAGAGGGAAAAGGACCCACATTTGCAAACATGTTTATAGCAACCCTTTTTGTAGTGGCAAGGTACTGGAAGTTGAGTTGATGCCCATCAGGTGAGGGATATCTGAATAAGTTATAGTATCTGAATGTTATGGAATATTATTGCTATATTAGAAATGATGAGCAGGCTGATTTCAGAAAAAGCCTGGAAAGACTTACAAGAATTGATCCCAAGTGAAATGAGTAGAACTGGAGAACATTGTATTCAATAACAAGATTATATGATGATCAACTGTGATTAACTTTGCTCTTCTCAACTAGGCATTTCCAATTTCCATCATATCCACTTGTGATGAAAATTGCCATCTATATCCAAAGAGAGACCTATGCATACTGAATGTGGATTAAAGCATAGTGTTTTCGCTTCTTGTTGTTGTTTATTTGCTTATTTTTTCATACTTGTGTTTTTTTTCCTTTTGATCTGATTTTTCTTGTGCAGTATGATGAATATTGGAAATGTTTAGAAGAACTGCACAATTTTAACCTATATCAGATTGCTTGCTATCTTTGGGAGAGGGAGAAAAATTTAGAATACAAGGCTTTGCAAAGGTGAATGTTGAAAACTTTCTTTGCATGTTTTTGGAAAAAGAAAGTTTTGAATTTCAAATTCTATTCAGTCCCCTTTCCCCTCCTTCCTCCCTGAGACAGCAAGTAATCAGATATATATTATATATGTGAAATTATGTAAAACACTTCCATATTAGTCATTTTATACAAGAAAAGAATGTACCAAGAAAAAAATAAGGAACAAAAGTAAAAAAAAAAAAAAAAAAAAAAAGCATGCTTAAGTCTGTATTGCATCAATGGCAGTTCTTTCTCCACATTATTAGTCCTTTGGCATTATTTTCAATCATTAAGTTCCTGAGAATAGCGAAGTCATTCACAGTTCTTCATCTAGTGACATTGCTGTTACTGTGTACAATGTTCTTCTGGTTCTGTTAACTTCATTGTACATCAGTTCATATAAGTATTTTCCAATTTTCCAAATTTTACTGAAATCATCCTGCTTGTCATTTCTTATAGTATAATAATATTCCATTACACTCATATACCACAGCTTGGTTAGCCCTTCCCTAGTTGATGGGCATCCCTTTGATTTTCAGTTCTTAGTCATCACAAAAAGAGGTGCTATAAATATTTTTGTACAAATAGGTCCCTTTCCCTATTTTTGGATATTTTTGGGATAAAAACTTAGCACTAAGTTTTTGGGATTAAAAACTAAAAATACCACTTAGCAGTGGTATTGCTGAGCCAAAAAATATGCAAACCTTTATAGCCCTTTGGACATGGTTTCAAATTGCTATGCAAAATAGTTAGATCAATTCACAACTCCACCAATAGTGCATTAGTGTCCTACTTTTCCCATGTTCCCTCCAACATCCAGTATATTCCTTTTATTGTCTTGTTAGCTACTTTATTATGTGTGAGGTGATACCTTAGATTTTCATTTCTCTGGTCAATAATGATTTAGAGCATTTTTCTTATAACTACGGATAGCTTTGACTTCTTTTTCTGAAAGTTGCCTCTTTATATCCTTTGACCATTTGTCAATTGGGAATAATTTTTATAAATCTCATTCATTTTTCTAAATATTTAAGAATTGGGTTCTTTATCAGAGATACTTGTTGCAAATTCTTATCAGTTTTCTACTTTATACTTTCCTAATACTTTTGGTTGCATTGGTTTTCTTTGTACAAAAGCTTTTTAATTTTATATAATCAAAATTGTCTATTTTATATTTTGTAATGCTCTCTATATCTTCTTTCATCCTAAGTTCATCCCTTATCCATGAATTTGACAGTAATTTTTTGTCAACTAGTAAATTTTTATGCCAAAAGCTTGGATCTTTGGGTTTATCATATAGTAGATTACTAAGATATGTTCATTTCTATTTCCATTCAGTTTTCTCCAGAGATCTATCATATCCAACTTTTCCAGAATTTTTCACCTTTTTTAGCTTTTTAATTTATTTTTGGTTGGATTTATCTAGTTGTGTGAGGGGAAAGTTGAGTTTCTCCACTAGTATCATTTTATTTTTTATTTCCTCATGTAACTTATATAAATTCCCCTTCAAAAATTTAGATGGTATACAGTTTGGTGCATATCTGTTTAGTATTGCTATAACTTCATTTATTTATGGTACCTTTCAGCATGATATAGTTTCCTTTTTTATCTTTTTAAATTAGATTTAATTTTTGCTTTTGCTTTGTTTGAGATCATGATTGCTACCCCTGCTTTCTTTACTTCAGCTGAAGCATAATACATTTAGTTTCAGCTCCATGTGTTAATCTATGTGTATCTTTCTGCTTCAAGTATGTTTTTTGTAAATAACCTTCCATTTTATAGGTGAGTTGATCCCATTCACATTTAAAATTACAATAACTGTTTTCTTTCATGCCATTTTTTGCTTGTTTATCCCTTTCTTTCTCTTATCCTTTAACCTTCCCATCCTCAGAAGTGTTTTACTTTTGATCAGTACCTTCCCCAATATGTTATCCCTTTTATCAAACCCTTCTCCCCTTCAATCATCCCCATTCCTTTTTATTTCCCTATAAAGATAAATTTTTATATCTAAGTGAATATGCATGTTATTTCCTATCTGAGCCAATTTTGATGAGAGTAAGGTTTAAGATTTGGTGTCACCCCCCCTCCATTATAATAGCTTTTTCATGCCTCTTTTGTGTGGAATAATTTACCCCATTCAATTTTCCCCCTCCTCCTTCCAGTTTAATTTTTCTTTCTTACTGCTTTATTTTGATTTTTGAGTTCAAATCTAGTCTCAGATACTTAACACTTGCTAGGTATTTGACCCTGGGCAAATCACTTAACCCAATTGCCTCAGCAAAAATTAATTAATTAATGAGTGACTGAATGAATGAATAAGTAAATGGATAAAATATGAGCCATATTATAGCGTAGCTAAACCAATTTTTGGAATTCCATTATTATGAATCTGATGTTATTCTTTATACTTTATACTTTAAACATCAGATATGTTATATCTGATATTTTGAAGTTCAAATATAATTTCCCTTGATATTTAAAGCTTTTCACAACTTGTCCCAAATTACTTTTCCAATTTTATTGTACTTTAGTAGCTTCCATTCAAATTGCTGTCCAATGGTCTCCTTATTATGTGTAGTACTCCATTTAACTTTAAATGGACTCTCATTTCACTTCCAGCTCTTAGAATCCCTAATTTCCTTTAAAAAAAAAATAGCTCAAGTTTTAAGCATGAGATATCTTTCTTAACATCCCTAGCTTCTAGTCCCTGCTTCTTAAAATCACCTTGTACTTACAAATGCAAAAGTATATACAAAGTACATAAAAAATATATACAAGGTATCGTGTATATACTTATATCTGGATATATTGTCCTCCTTAGTTGGACATAATAAGCTCTTTGAGAGAAGGAATATTCAATAAATACTTCTTGCTCTGAGATATCTCTGGAGCTTTCATTTCTTGCAATTTTACTTCACGTTCTAAGATTATTGAGATTAAAAAAATTCTTATCACTGAATATCAGTGTGTCCAAAAGTGTGTACACTTGACACCTACTGTGTTGAAGACTTAGTCTAGGAGAGAGGCATGTAGATGAAAAATTATGTTCTAAAGAAATGTAAATATTTTAAATAGGTGAAAATGATTATTTAAATTCTAGGCTCTTTGGACATTTTCTGTTGAATAAGAAGTCAGGGCTTTGTTTCTCAGTCAGGAGTGCAAACATACTTAGAACTCTTCAGAAAGTCAATATGTCATCCTCAATCAAGATGACAGAGCATCTTATCTGTTTTTAATTAAAGAATGTTTGAGAATTTTTTTTTTGAGGTAATTGTGTTGTCTTGTCGGGAGGACCAACATCTAATTCCCATTCTTTTTTATTTGCTCTCTAAACTATTGGAAATGTACCACTTGGACAAGGACCATTGTGAAAATGACTTAAGGAAAACATGGCAGCAGGTTTCCTTTAGAGAGAATAGACTTCAGAATCTTTCTTTTGGTCCCATGATATTGGACAGATGTTATAAAAATATAATAGTTTATAATTCTGAAAATTCTGAATCAAACAATGGAAATAGGTACTAGTAAATGCCAATATTTAGAATTTCATCACTTTCTAAGGTAGAAAAAATTTCTTTAACAATCTCCCATCCAGTTGAGATCAATATTAATGAGAGGAAGTGTAGTGAAGAGAGTGTTGAATCAGGAATTTGGCAGGCAGGCTGGCAATGTACATTTATTAAATACTTATTATAAACCAGATACTATGGTAAGTGATGGGCATACAAATAATAAGCAAAAAAAGGCATTCTAACTGAAATTCTGACTCTTAATAGTTGTTGTGACTCTCAACAAATATTTTAACTCTCTCAGCTTCAGTGACTCATTTGATAAGATAAAAATAATAGCATTTGCATTACTTATTTGTAGTATAATAAGGAAAGTGCTTTGTAAACCTTGAAGGACTAATAAATGAGTTGTTCTTATGATGATTCCAAGGAACACAGTAAAGACAGTAAATTAGAATAGAAGAGACTATCTGGTTAGATGCCTGAATTTTATAGATGAGAAAATGGAGTCCAAGAAAATAAATAGGATCATAAATTTACAGGTAAAAGAGACTTTTGTGGTCCTTTAATCCAACTTCCTTACTTTAGGGATTAGGAAACTGACACTTGGAGAAAATGATTTATTTAGTTTTTTTAATCCAGAGACAAAATTCAGACTTAGGTCTTTGGACTCCAGAGTGCTTTTCTCTATATCATATTGTATACAACTGGTCACTCTCAATGGAGAACTGAGTGAAGATAATCTAAAAGAAAATTGTTATGATTCCCTTTCTTAATTGTACTATGCTAAGGCAACAAATAATGCAATTGGTTCATGTTTCTTGAGTATTTATCAGCAGAGATGGGACAGTGACTATTTTGGGTCCCTAATTAGCTGTGGAAGGTCAGTAAGTATATTAGATAGTGGGAACATGTCTAACAACTCCTAGCTTGGGGCTGTTTCTCTTAAACACGTGGGGATTCACAGAGCTATCATTCACTGAATCTCTTCTCCCTCCCTGGGGCCACTGAATGAATGCATAGACAATAATTGTACTAGAAGTTAAGTGTTTTCCTGTGTTATACACAGGAAAGTGTATACAATTCCTGTGTTTTGCATAACACAGAATTCATTGTACTCTTAGCTATTCCCTGCAATTCCCCTCTCTTCCTTTGTCTGTAAAATGAAGAACTAGATTAGATGGATAGCTACTGAGCTATGAGCCCTGTCCTTTACCAAAATTATGATGGGGAAATCTCAAATTGGACTATTGCTGTGAATTGCTAACTGGTTGGGAAAATATGTAAGACCTTCTCCCATTCAAAGCCCAGTATTCCAGTGGTTGTTATGAAGTTTAGTTAGACCAGAAATTCTTAATCTAAAGTTTTAATATTTAAAAAATTTAGTAACTATATTTTAACCTAATTTTTTTCATTTAATACTACATATTTTATTTCATTAATTTAAAAATATTCTGAAAAGAGATCCCTAGATTTTACCCATAACACAGCAAAAAAGTTAAAAAATAATCACTAAATTGCATTTTATAATCATTTTCCAATAAGCTAGTCTACAATAGATAAGACTGGCTTACCTCTGGGGAAGGATGCATGGGGTCTCTTATCCAGACTATATTCAGAAGCTAAAATGGTCCTGAGGGGCTTGTTCTTTTAGGAATTTTTTTTTAATTATACAGAGTTTTATGTTTTATACAATAAATAAAAACTGCATGTTGGTAGGAGTGGGGAAGAGGCTGTTTCTTCCCTGCTGACTGATACTACTCTCTACCATCTGGTATTAAGTGACTATATTGATGAGAATACACTGATTCCTTTAATCTTGGTTCCATTTTGCTATAGCGCCTTTTGATTTTCCTTTTAACAAAAACCTTTTCTTGGTGTTTTTGTTTACAGACAGCAATATTGAGGCGACAGGGTCGATATGTATGCTCAACAGTTCCTACAAATGCAGAGAAGGAGGCCCAGAGCTTATTTGTTACAGAGGTAATGCTTTTTAGTGTTTCTTCTAAGGAATTTATATGTCTGTATTGTTTGGGGAATTTTTGATATTTTTTTGCCCCTTTTGGCTTCAGCAATTGTTTTCCAAAAATTATTCCAGAAGTAGTTGCATATTTATGGGGAAAAGTTGAATGTGCAGACGAGCACACCCTAACTCATTTATGGCTTGTTTCCAAAGCTTGAAAAGCTTGCAGAAGCACTTGTCAGCAGTCAGTACTTCTGACCCCAAAGCATGCATGCTACAGGATTCCTATAGTGTGAGTAGGATGATGAATTAGTTGTGAACTAATAGGAATGGATTGGCTCTTATCCAATTACTGTTTAACACATTTATTCAAATAACCTGCCCATTTACCTAAAATGAGTAACAATATAGAGCAATTTTACTACCATTTTATATCTTGAAAGGAGGATGGATTTGTATTTTTTTTTAAAGGAGGATGTGTGAGGTTCCTTTTCAATATTATCTTTAAGATTGGCTTCATATGTGTGGTATGCCTGCCAGCAATGCGGTAGGTAATGGAAAGAATCATTTTTGGTGTCATGTTAAGCTTTGCTTGGTAAGTTTTTATAACTATTGATGATGAGAATTACAAATAAACATTATCTTGTTAAGAATGGAATAGTCCTTTTAACTCTGTTTTAGATTTTGTCAGATTTGATTTTTTTTAGCCTGGATGTTTTGAAGAGGAAAAAAAAATTAACAAATTATTGTGTTTTTCCCATACTATACCCCCAAATAGAAATGAGTATATTTTAATTCCCATATTCCTAATCAATAGTTATTCTTCAAACCAGCAAACTATGCTATGAGTGAAGACCAACCACTAAGACTGTTGATGTGGTGATAGTCGAAAATTTAGAAAGTTTTAAGTTGAAAGTTAAGAATTTCATTAGCACGCCTACTCGTTCTTAGAGAAGTTCAAAAGCCCATCAGGATTAACTAAAATAATGTCATATAAAGCAGTTAGCACAGTGTCTACCATATTGTAAGTGTATATAAATGCTTATTCATTCCTCTACTCAAAGTACTGTACCACGGTAATGAAATTAACTCCAGTCAAATTATTTATCTATTTAAAAATATGAAATAGTAAGAGAAAGTACTTATTTCTGCTATAGTTGCAGCATGGATGGGCTTTATTCTGCTGCTTTTGGAGCCAACACAATTTAACGCTTTGGTGATACTGCCACAAAGGGTGGAGTAAAGAATGCTTCCTGTCTGCCTTCTGGCCCCAAAGAATATGACATAATAGCTGTTTAAAGTTTTAAAGAATATTGAGCATAGCTTTAAAATATTGGTGCATCTTGAGTAATGGCATGGAAGCTTAAATGCAGACCAAATCATTATTGCCAAACTTTTACTGTTCCATTGATTTACTGCTTTTGATGTCTAATTCTAGATTGAAATGACTGTTTATATTTTTTTAAGAATCACATCAGATGTGACTAATTCATTTTTTGTAGATCTTTGTACTTTTTAATTTAGTCACCACAGAGATAATATTTTCACATTTTTTTCCTAATGGCATTTCATTTATATGCAAATTCTGAGTACATAGACATCTTATTTGCTTAGGATTTATGCCCCCTCTATTTCTCAAAAAAAAAAAAAAAAGATTTGATACAACTTACTCATTATTTTGAGAGTGCATATAATATTTAAATGTATAGTATGCATTTAAAAAAATAGAAAATCTTAATCCTTTCTTACAGAATTGAAACAATCACTTTTACATTTAATTTTAATTTTATTTTTTCTCAATTACATGTAAAATTTTTTTTTAAACATTTTTTAAAGTTTTGATTTCCGTATTCTTTTCCTCCTTCCTTCACTCCCTTTCCCCCTTCTTGAAAAGGCAAACAACTTGATATCGATAATACATATGTAGTCATATAAAACATTTACATATTAGCCATGTTGCAAAAAAAAAAAAAAAAAAAAAAAGGCAGACCAGAAAAACCCAAGAATAATAAAGTTAAACAAAAAGTTGAATTCAATCTGCATTCAGAATCTATGAGTTCTTTATTTGGAAGTGGAGAGCATTTTTCATCATAAGTCCTTTGGAATTTTCCTGGATCTTTGAATTGTTGATAAAAGCTAAGTCATTCACATTTGATCATTGTACAATATTATTGTTACCATGTACAATGTTCTCTTGGTTTGGCTCATTCACTTTGCATGTCTTTCTGTTTTTTTTCTGAAATTTACTTGCTTGCCATTTCTTACAGCATAATAGTACTCCATCACACTCACATATCTCAAATTGTTCAGCTATTCCCCAGTGAATGAGCATCACTTCAATGTCCAATTCTGTGCCAAAAGAAGAGCTGCTATAAATATTTTTGAACATAAATTTTTTTTTTTCTTTTTCCTTTGAGCTCTTTGGAGTACAAAGCTAGGAGTGGTATTTCTGGGTCAAAAAGTATGCACAATTTTATAATTGTAGAATCATTTTAAAGGGATATTTTTTACTATCCCACTATTACTATGTGACTTCTGTACAGTATACCATCATGTAAACAAATATGTAAATATATTTCAGAGTCAGATCTGATTTTCTTCAGTACTTTTGTGCCTTTTTATCAAGCTGTTCATTTTATTTTCATATGTCTTCCATTATTTTCTTATTTTTCAAATTTATTTTATTTAAAGAAATAGAATAAACAAAAAGAAAAACAGAAAAGCAATACAAGATAAAATTTATAAAGTGCTTAGTATAATGCCTGACATAGAGTAGGTACTTAATAAAGTGTTTGTTTCTGCTTTTATCTAAGAAGTGATGAAATTTGGCTTGGGAATATTTCTTGCAATAACTGTAGCCCTTTGTTCTAGATTAAAAATCACTTTGTAAGTTAAATGTATTTATAAACATAAAGTAAATTTTTAAGTAAAAAGAATTAAATGAACTAGAGGTAGAAAATGAGATGTAATTCTTGGATGTATTTTTTTGGGCTATATATATTTTTTATGAGGCAGAGCTTCTTGGGGTATATGTTAATGGGTAGTGATAGATATACATATGTTTTTAAAAAACATTTATCATTTTTCTGAACAGAATGGAAAAAACTAGAAGAAAACAATAGAGCAATTTTGTTACAACCTTGTTAAAATTTTATATTTTTATATAGACCTTTTAAAAACCAAATTATAGTTAACAATTCAGTTCCTTATAAAAGCTTTTTTTCTTGTTCTTTGTTTATTGAAATGCTATTTTTACTGTTAACTAAATTCATAATTTAAAAGGATAATTAAAAACAAAAATTGCAAAACCTACTGTATTAGGAGTTGCTGAATCCTTTCTAGCTCCCTGTTATAAGATATTCATTTCCTGACTTGGACTGATACAAAGTACCCATCCTAACTGCCTCCTTTATTTAAGGTTGTCTTTCATGTGGCTTAGTTTCTATGGATGTGAGGGAATTAACAAAATGCTGTGGTCTAGAAGGCCAGTCTTGATATTTGAGCCACATGTAGAAACTCATCCCCGGTCTCACATGTTCTAATAATAATTTTAATATTGAAAGTTCCATATTGATATCTAGCAGAGAGATGCATTGTGAATCTGTTTCTGATTAGCCAGTAACTGATCAGAAAATGCATGTATGCTTTGCAAGTTGGTTTATATTAAATGCTAATGCTACATCATATTACTTACCGTGTGTCAGTTCAAAGTCATTTCTATTAGAAGGCTTAGTTATGTTATTTTTAAGGGTGTTAAAACACCCCCATTCTTGGCTGGATATTAATGGACACTATTTATGAATTGCTATAGCTGAAGTGATTCAAATGAAATGTATTTAGGTTACTGTCACTAATAGAAGCCTTGTCATAGAATGGTGTATAAATTTAAGAAAAATGCTTATGAATAAATCATAAGTTACTATGAAATGGAATCTCTCTTACTGTCTTGCCTCATAAGAATCCTGTTCTAATAAAAAGAAGGGGAAAAAACTGAAGATTTAAGAAAGCTCTTAGGAAAACCTCATTGGGAAGATGGGTAAAAGTACAATTTTCATCCATCTTTAATAGCATAGTAATGACAATTAATATCAATTAATATTTAAAGTTAAATTGAGCTAAAGTTCTCATTAATTTAACTATTCATGGTGGGATTCTATTACCTTTCTTACAAACCCGAGTGATAATAGGAAGAAATAATTATATTTCTATCTAGGTTACAGCAGGGCTGGCCACAGGCAGAATTTCAAAGTATAAAGTCCTCTGGCATTCAAAACTCTTTACACATTACTTCTTCCATGCACTCCATGATCCAGCTATGATGGTCTGTTTGTTCAAGTTGTTTTTAGTTCTGTCTGATTCTTTGTGACCCCATTTGGGGTTTTCTTGGCAGAGATACTGGAGTGGTTTGCTATTTCTTTCTCCAAATCATTTTACAAATGAGGAAACTGAGACAAAGAGAGCTAAATGGCTTGCCCAAAGTCACACAATTACTAAGTGTCTAAAGCTACATGTGAACTAAGAAAATAAGTCTTCCTGACTCCAGGTCTGGTGTGCTTTCCACTGCATCACCTAGCTGCCCTTGCAGTTTCTCAAATCTGACTTTCATCTCCCGTTTATGTGCTTTGCATTGGCTTTCCCTTACAACTCTCCTTCCTCATGTCTTTTGGTTTCCTTGCTTCCCCTTACAACTCATTTCAAATTCCACTCTCTCTAAGAGGTCTTTGTTAGTTCCTTTAATTGCTCAAGTTTTCCCCTTTTCGATTATTTTCTCTGCACTTTTATATTTTATGTATTCTCAGTTATTTGATGTGTTGTCAACACTTTGGGGGAAAAGTGTTATGTTTTTTGTTTTTACTTTTTTTGTATCCCCAACACTTTGCACAATGCCTGATACATAGAAAGTATTTATTAAATTCCTTTTGGCTGATTAACAGGTTAAACTGATAAAATTCCCAAATAGAATTTATTTATTTTGCTCCTGTATGGGGGGTGGTTTTGGTGAGTAGATGTACCCCTGAACTCACACCATTTAAGCAATTACATTTTACCTATGAATATGGCATGTCTTGGGGTACTGTTTATAAATTGACACCTTTTGGTCTTTATTTCCACCCACATAGTGCATCAAAACCTATAACTCTGACTGGCATGTTGTGAATTATAAATTTGAAGACTACTCTGGAGAGTTCCGGCAGCTTCCAAAGTAAGTAAATCATCTGACATCATATTTTGGAATTGATCATATTGAGAACACACTTTGTGCTTGAAAAGTACAGTTTTCATATACAAATAAATATAAAGAAGATATTTTATGGTTTTAAAAAAATTGAGTTGGTTTGGGGTATCTTTGCTTGTGCCTTTGGAAGTCCATAAAACCTAAGTATAATCCATTAGAAAATTATTTGATTATATTTTAAGCTTTACTATTGTGTTTTCCAAAGCATGAACTAATAATAAATAGTAATAAACTAATAACAAAAAACAATTACTTGGAAGTCAGTAAGACCTAGGTAGAATCTGTTAGAAAATTATTTGATTATATTTTAGTCTTTACCATTGTGTTTCCCAAAGCATGCACTAATAATAAATACTAATAAACTAATAACAAAAAACATTAATTTAGATGAAATTTATTAAGCAGAAAAGCTAAGGATAGTAATCTAAGTGTTTAAGAACAATTTTATTTTGAAGGGAGTGTTGTCACCTTGGGACTTTGTAAAAGAGGGTCTGATCTTGTTTGTTTTATTTGAAAAGACATTCAAAGTCCAAACATTTTCCTAAGTGTCCTTGCCCCCATCTTAAAAATTTTAATTTTTTACAAAGTTTTTAACAAAATTGAATACATTGAAGTTGATTAATGGCATCTACAGTGGGTCAATGGCAATGTTGCTTTGAAGGTTGACTGGGAGATCCCTACTTTCATTATGAAAATTGAAAACAATTTTATATTTTTTCAGAAATGTAAACTGATTCTAGTGAATGAAAAATAAACTTGCTTGAGCACCTATTCATCTGTTTTACTTTGTGTTGCTTTCATCTCTGAGCTGAAGTAACCTTTTTGTAGTATTCTCAGAGGATGAAACTGTTTATTTTTTCTATTTGTGTGGTTCAACCACTCCTTAATAATGTCCAGCCAGCTTTCCAGTTGTCTCTTTTCTAACCTCAATATAGGACACTCCCTCCAAACATTATCTTTTCCAGATGGTCTTCTCTCTAACTGTTTAAATGGTTTCCAAATCTTCTACTTGGGTCTTATCATTTTCCCTGTGTAATTAATTTTCTTTGGTCTTCTTTCCCATAAAATCCTTATTGGGAAATAATAAGAATTGTATCATTAGATATTTTAACCTTTTTCAGATTGCAAGTCAAATAGATCCATGACCAATGATTACTGTCAGCCAATAATTCTGATGATGAAGATGGCAATTAGCAGTTTCCAAAATTCAATGTATTCTGATGCACCCATCATCATGGGAGACATGGACTTTTCTTTTTTTACTCCAGCCCTAGTTGTCATTAGAATGTAGATTTAATATTTCATTCATAAATATAATGAAGATGAAGATTTAATATCTTAGATTCACAATCCTACTTGGTCCTTTCAATTGTGAAGTCTTTCTTAAATATTTGATGTGTAAGCAAGGTTTGGGTTATAAGAGAAGGCCTTTACTGGCCCTTCTAATTCTTAGAGCTGAGGTGTCACACTGGAACAGCAAAACTTATCCTGCAAACTCCTGAGTGCCATCTCTATGTGAGTTTGACACAACTCTCAAAAAATTGATATTTTTTCCCCTTAAGAATTGGATAATATTGCCTGAAACCTACTCTCTTGGTTGGTGAGTCCTGTCCTCCATTTCATGAAGAACTCCAGTCATACTCAATTCCCGCCCCCCCCTCCCCCCACTTTCTGGACTTTCCCATCTCCTTAATATCAGTCTTACCCACTATCTCTCTTCCCCTTGTTCATGTGTAGTCTTCTTCTGTTACAGTGCAACCTCCTTGAGGGTAGAGACTATCTTTCTTGCTTGTATTTATATCTTCAGTTCTTAGCAAAAGCCTGGCATATACCTACCTATAATCGATCTATCTATGATTGATCAGTTTACCTATCTACTTATCTGTTTGTCTATCTACTTATCTACCTACCTATAATCTGTCTACTTACCTGTCTATGTACTTATCTACCTATGATTGATCAGTCTATCTGTTTTATCTATCTATCTAGCTACTTATCTACTTATCTATAATGTATCTTTCTGTCTGTCTACTTACCAATTTACATACTTATCTATCTATGATTGATCAATCTATCTGTTTTATCTAGCTAGCTAGCTACTTATGTACCTACCTATAATCTATCTTTCTGTCTGTCTGTCTACCTATCTACATACTTATCTACCTATGATTGATCATTCTATCTGTTTACCTGTCTTCCTACCTACCTATTTTTCTGTCTGTCTGTCTACTTATCTATCTACTTACCTACCTACCTACCAATCTACTTAGGTATCTACTTATAATCTATCTTTTCTTCTGTCTATATCTGTCTACTTACCTATCTATGTACTTACCTACTTATCTGTCTAACTACTTGTCTGTCTATCTATCTACTTGTCTGTCTGTCTGTCTTGGTATCTTATTATCTTGCTATAAAACAGCTTTATTCCAAGTATAATTTTATCTTCAAGTGCTTGTATTTAAATAATGTTTATATTTATATTAGGCTATCAAATAAATGGTTGAAATTATTCTGGAATCTCTTTCTTATGATCTACTTTTTGGCTAGTTGTTTTTCATTAGCATTCTTAGAATGATCTCAGAATCATAGACTTTTGGGATATAAGAATAGCAAGGGACACTGATTTATCATCTCATTAAACACCCCTATTTTACTGATAGGTTAAGTGATTTTCCCAAGGTTATATAATGAGTTAATAGTAAAATTAGGTCTAGAATATGATTTATCTTGATTCCCCAGGGATGTATTATATATGGATTCTTTATGGAGATGCAAAGAATATGTCATTTGTGGATTCCTTATGGAGACCAATGGGTTGTCCACATCTTTTATCACTATGAGTCATCTTGATTCATTGGCATTATCGTCAGTAGAAAGGAAAGAAAATATGTGAAATTTCAGGAATTGAGTTCAAATCCTGACTCTGCATTTAAGGTTTTTATGATACCTTTCTGAACCTCTTAGTCTCTACATATGTACAATAAAGTTGAATTAGATGACTTTTGCCTCTTTGCCTGGAATGTTCCCCTTCCTCACCTGGACTTCTTTATAGCCGTGGCTTCCCTGGAGCCTCCATTCAAACACTGCCTTCTACAGGAGGTCTCTTCCAGCCCCCACAGGTGCCAGAGTCTTTCCCTTTAAGGTTCCATTACTCTGTTCTCCCATGTGCCAATTTATATGCATATTGTCTTTTTCATTAGAATATAATTTCCATGCGATTAAAGAATGTTTTGATTGTTCTTTGTTTCACCAGTACAGTGATGGGCATGTAGCAAATGCTTATTGAGTGGCTAATTGATAGAAATACTAGTGTGAATTGATCTCTTTCTCCAAGAAAGTACTAAATAATCTATATAAATTCCCAGTTTCCCTGGAGATAAAGTAATGGCAGAAGAATTTGACAATTAATATTCCTCATTGACTAGATAATTTATGGATAATAAACATGTTGTTATTTGTAATTTATATTGAAACTTCTTTCTTTCTTTCTTTTTTAAGCAAAGTGGCAAAATTGGATAAACTTCCTGTCCATGTTTATGAAGTAGATGAAGAGGCTGACAAAGATGAGGTAGGTTGATTGCATATTACTGTTATAATCTTGAATAAAATATTAGCAAGGAGATTACAGCAAGTTATCCCCAGGATAATACACCATGACCAAGTAGAATTTATATCAGGAATGCTGGCTCACTAACAGGAAAACTATTAGCATAATTGATTATATCAATAACCAAACTAACAAAAATCATATGATCATCTCAATAGATGCAGAAAAAGCATTTGACAAACTCCAACACACATATTAGTTTCCTTTAGTCATTAGTAAAAAAAATATATATATATATATATATATATGCATATATCTATATATATGAAAAGGAACCTTTTTATTTTTGTAATAGCTTAGAAAATTAGAAAATCAATGCTCATGTTTCTTTGAAAGAGATAATAGTACTTAATTACTTAATTGATAAAATGAATGAAATAAATTTTCTTTTTAAACCTTACTCTTTTTGTTTGTTCTCTCAAAATTTCAAAGGAATTAACTGATTGGTTCCTAAGGCTTGGATTTAATATATATTCTTGCTAGGGTGATGGCAAGATATAACACTCACTTTTCAGATTTGCTACAATTACTGAAATATATTAGTATCTGTATTCTGTAACTCTGAATGATTATTCGTCATTATGAAGAAAAATGGCAGAAATTAAATTTCTAGATGTGTATGTCTTCTTTGACTGTACTAAATTTCAATTTACAGAGCCACTCCTTTAAAAAAAAAAATAACAACCCTATGTGAGCCTTAAAAATGAGAAGAAACTATAACTTAGGTTGGTGGAAAATATGAAGATATATTAAGGCTTTTATTATTGTTGTTCAGTTGTTTCTGATTCTTTGTGATCCTATATTGATATTTTGTTGACAAAGATAAAAGAGTGATTTGCCATTTCTTTTTCTAGCTCATTTTACAGTTGAGATAACTGAGGCAAATAGGGTTAAGTGACTTGTCTACGGTCACACAGTTAGTGAGTATTTGAGATAAGACTTAAACTCAGGAAAATGAGTCTTCTTGACTCTATGCACTATGTTGCCATCTATCTCCCCCCCATTAAGGCATTAAGAGGAGTAAATTCAGTCTCATTTTAAAAACCCTAACACTGTTAGCTTCCCTAATATTTCCCATATTTTCCTATTCATTTGGGATAATGAATGTCCCATTTGAATTTAGATGCTTTTTAGTGCTGTCAGCTGTGCCAGTTATATACCATCAGCCACTCACTAATGAACTTATTTAAAATATTCTCTGGTAGCCTGTTGTCCCAGAATACTGTATTAAGAGCCAACATTGAATTTATATACTTTTACATAATTTTGGAAAACATAGAGCTATTATATATACAAACTTTATTGAATAAAATACTTGTCAAAAATCAATACTTACAAACCAGGGTTGTATTGAAAAGTTTCTCAGGTAAGATCTAAGATTTGTTTTTCTCAAATGTCATTTGGATTTTTTAAACAATGAAGTACATTCCTAGTGAGATTTGAGACCTATACTAGTGCAGGACAGTTGGAATCAGTTCTCATTGTGTGTTTCTATTGTTTATTTTCCCTTTGAACTAAAAGCAAATGAAGATGAACAGCAAATATAATGTTGGAAGAGGGGAAAAAAGTCACGGAAAGTGTGTGTGTGTGTGTGTGTGTGTGTGTGTGTGTGTGTGTGTGTGTGTTTATGCACACATACTTGCAAAATACAGAGGCAAACTAACTGATTTTAGATTATAAGCCTCAAGGATTTTTTTTAAGCACCAGCTAATGGGGGTATCTCTTACCTTTATCTGTTTTTCATTTAACAGCAGCAAAATCTTGTTATGGAAGGGTGCATGATCAAGGGAAATAAGCCCTGGCCAGGAGTTACAAAAGCCCAAATCACACCTCTGATGCTTTCTAACTGTATGATATGAGCAAAACACTTCACTTTTCACTTTGCTTATCTGTGAAGATTGGACTAAGGGACCCTGAGATTGCTCATGGGCTTATAGCTATGAATTTGTGAAATAGTAAGGAGTACAGAAGAGTTTTTCTGTATTCTTCTTATTAATTTGCCTTTTGCTGACTTTCTTTTTCTAACTTTAAATCCTTTAAAAATCCTTTTTTAAAACATCCTTTGTCTTTCCCTCTCCCTCCTTATTCCAAACTGAACAATTTTCTCCATGCTTTCTCAATTTCTTTGAATTCACTCCCTTTCTTTACCTTTCCCTGAACTAAGCCTCTGGGAAGTTTTCCAAGAATTTGCTGTTGTCCTCTGACCATGTGGGAGTGTAATCTGAAAACATTTTTTATGATACTGGGTGTGAGCACACAAGTTGAATGGTCAAGCATGGCATGTACTTTTATGCAGTTCATCAAAATTTTGGTTTTAAGAAAACATACTAGTGATGGTTTTGGAAATTTAGAATTCTTCTAGTTTACAAATGAATGTTTTGATGGAAAGGACAGTAGGATTTAATACTCAGTGTTGCATTTAATATATGTGTTTTTTAAGTGACATGAAGGAGATTTGAAAAATCTGAGTTGCATTCCAGTTGACCAAACTTTCTAGAAATATAGCTGGGGATAAAGAATTATCAGTTACCAGTATTTTCCCTTCTCCTAGGATGCTGCATCTCTTGGATCTCAGAAAGGTGGAATAACCAAACATGGATGGTTGTACAAAGGCAATATGAATAGTGCTATAAGTGTGACCATGAGGGTAAGACTGCTGTCATTCCGCAATCATTTTATCCTTTGGTGGCAGTGCTAGAAATGGATAGCTGCATAGCACTGATTCTTTGTCAGTCATACTTATTTTTTCCTAGCTCAGGTGTTCAGGATGAGGTGACATTTGAGAGAGCTGAGGTTTCCTTCTCTGTCATGGAACAATTTCTTACTACATATGCTTTATCACTTATAAATTTCTTGAGCTAAAGGAAGCTTTTCTTTTTCCCATGACTGAAATAGTGACCACTAACTGAATATAACAGTAAAAGAAAAAAAAAGTATATGTCATGAATGTGGAAAGAAAGTCGTTAAAAAGAGAACGCGTGAATCAAACATTAGAGAATAAAAAGACTGGAAAAAAAAGCCAAGATTCATAATTAAGATAGTATAGAGGGGGAGAAGAATGGTAAGAAATGGAAAAAAAGAAAATGTATAAAAAAGAATAGAAATATTGATTTTGGTTACTCTCATGCTGGAAAAGCAATGAGAAATATGATAAAGCATGCCATTCTAGTGGTTTAAAAAAAAAAGTGATCTGGATTTTGATTACTTTCATTCCTTCTAAAATGTAACTTATACCATTGCTCTTGATGGTAATATTACTCATATTTCTATTCTCTGGAGGTAATTCTTAGAGATTAAGTTGATTAAGAGAGTTAACTCCCTCTATCTCTGTACGAATAAAATATTGCAATGATATTGTAGCTCATTTTAAACTCTGGGAATGTTTACTTCAGTAAAGTTAGTTTTGGAGTCTCTAAAATAATAATCATATGTTTTATAGATTTAGTTATCTGTAGAAATAATGAGATCTTTATTTTATTTTGAAATGATGCAAACAAAATTATGGGTTTTTTTCCCCTTAGTCATTTAAGAGACGATTTTTCCATTTGATTCAACTTGGTGATGGATCCTATAATTTGAACTTCTACAAAGATGAAAAAATCTCCAAGGAGCCAAAAGGATCAATATTTTTGGATTCATGTATGGGTGTAGTTCAGGTAAATTTTGAAATAATTGCATTGTTAGGTTTTGTTTTTGTTATTAAATTGTAATTGTGGTAAAGCAATTTCAAAATGGGTATAATTAATCTGGAAATGTTATAGACATGCATCCATTTAGAAATACTACTACTAAATTCTACTAAACTACAACTACTAAATTCAAATTTTACTAGAGTGTAATTCAAATTCAAACTAAATTCTACTAAACTACAACTACTAACTTCAAATTTTACTAGGGTGTACAGTGATGTCTAAGATATGGTCTCTGTTCTCAAGAAGGTTGGAGGAAATAGGACAAATAAACAAATAACTGTGTAATTCAAAATTGAAATATGGTAAAGGCCTTAAAGATACAAAACCAATTGTGTGGGAGGTTTTTAATTTTCCTAACCAGTGAACCTAAGGAAGTGTATTTAGCCATACTGAGGAAAGAATACTCAGCAAGGATACAACACCAATTCACTTGAGCAGAGCTTCCCCTTCTGCATTGGCCACATGGCTGCTGTAGCCTCAGGGTCGGCAGTTCCTACCTTCTCATGATCTACTTTAAAATTTGGAAAGAGTGCTTCCAGTGGATTACTTAAACTAAGTTGAAGTAAAGGGAAAAGGAAAAAAGGAATAAGCATTTATTAAGTGCCTATTATGTGTCAGGCACTGTGCTACACTTTACAAATATTATCTTATTTGATTCTCTCAACAATTCTATAAAATAGGAGCTATTACTAAGCCTGTGAGGTAGGATCTATTATTATTACCATTTTGTAGTTAATGAAACTGAGACAGATAGAGCTTAAATGTTCAGGGTCATCCATCTGTGCAAACATACAGACACACAGACTTCCAGAAAGTGTCAGAAACAGGATCTGAAATCAAGTTTTCACAAATCCAGCCCAGCCTTCTATCCACTGTGCTATCTGGCTTATATCTGAACGTAACCTAGTATACCATTTTAAGATTTGGAAAGATATTTTAATTCACCCCAGTTTTATACAGAGGTGAAGAAGCTTCCTGATGTATTATAGATCAGATAGTAACAGAAACAGGATTTTACAGATATATATGTGTATTCTCTTATTCTGATACAATAAATGAGAAAATGAGTAAATGAGAAAAGGTTTACTTACATGTTCTTTAGGATTGCTTTGGAAGGGGCTTTAGGGTTGCTTTTGAAAGCAGATAAAATTTTGGTGGGTTTTTTTTTTTTTGTTTGATATTTTGTCCAATTTCTTTATCAGACCCCAAATGGAAATTATGGATTCATCATTCTCATTAGTTTCTCCCAAAAAGTCAGAGCAGACAGTAATATTTCATTTTAGTTTATCTCCTTAGGAACTAGTCTGCCATATTCTATACATGAGGAATGTGAGACAGTAGAGTGTCTTATCTATAGTTGGTACTCCTACATTTTGTGTTGGAAGTGATGTTTTTAAATCATTCATTTTATTTCTTTCATTATTCTGATGGAGACTCTTAGCTAGTGGATAGTAGAGCCAAGATTTGATCCTGTCTCTTGACTTTTTAACTTGTAACTTCATATCACATCAAGCTATCTTTGCATGAGGTTATTCAACAATGATATTATTGTTCACCACGTATGGTAATCTCCTGAGCATCTTCATTTTTTGTGCCCACATGTGCAGTTGGACTATTTGATCTAGTATGTAGCACCATGGCTTGAATAATAAAGAGTTTTTTGGATTTTTTTTAATGAGCTTTATATTAAGTATCTCCAATTAGCCACAACACCCTAGGAAAAAATTACCTCTGTTAATAATGCAATAAAGAAGCCTGGAGTTATTGACAACATTGATGGAGAACTTTAATGGTAGCTGCCTAGAATGTGTGGGGGATTCCTTTAATAGGAGTTTCAATCAAACTCAATTCTGGAAATCTTTCTGGCTATTTTGAGTTGACCTTTACAATGCTAGCATTAAAAAAAGTTTGAGGCAAAACACATGTAGTTATTTGTTAAGACAGCTTTTTCAGCCATAAGTAGTAGGAACCAGAAAAATAACCGCAATCTGGCTGATTTATTATGTTATGTAAGAACCTTTGCTATGTGTACAGCACAGTATGTCGATTCTCTGTTGGACCATGGAATTGGGGAGATCTTTAGTACATGCATTTTAAAGTCCAAGTAATCATTTTAAAGGGAAGATTCTTTCTTCATACTCCTTAGGAAAAAAGAGTGGTGTGGGTGTATGTTTATTTGCTTTTAGTAAGTTACATCAGGCTTTGAAAGATTATTAAAGTAATTTATGTTTTTTTTAAAAGATAACATTTATTCAATGTCTTGCCATAAGATCATTTGGCTTCCTAAAACTGGTTGGGGGTAATCAGTAGAATCCGAGTGTTTGTTAGATTGAGCTAGCATTTGTTTTTTTCTACCGTACATGATGAGATGTATTATAATTCTTTTAGAACAGAATTCTTCATCTTTATTGTGTCAGTGATCTTCTTTGGTGTAGTGAAACCTGTAGCCCACTTCTCAAACTATGTTTTTATATAATTGAAGAAAATACTGATTTTTAGTTAAAAATAGTAAAAAATAAAGATGTAATTTTTTTTCCACCCAAGTATATGAAATCTCTTCGAAATCTATCTATGGACCCTAGGTTAAAATCCCTTGTTTTAGAATCACAGAATCTCTGAGATGGAAGATAACAAGTAGTTATCATAACAAGTAGTTATCATCTTTAGTTCTACTCTGTCATTTTATGAGTGAGAAAATTGAGAGTTGGTGATTTTCTCAATTTTACATAGCTACTTAAAAAACTGCCCCTTTTAAAGTATCGTTTTCGGTCAGGTGTCTTGAACACCTTTTAGACTGGTCCTAGTTAATCCTACAAGTGAGAGAGAAATTCACTTCATGTCTCTCAAAAAAATTAGGTAACATTTATTGTTATTCTTTAGATATGCTTTCCCGTTTCTTTGAGGAAGAATTCCCAATTGTTGGTCTATATTGTTATGTAGATGAAATGCCCAAATTCTAAAATGGTGTTAAGGAAAGAATATATTGCTTTTGAGAAGGAACTTTTTTAAAAATTAATTTAATTTTATGAAATGAACCAAATGTTTTTCTTTCCCTTCAACTTCCTGTTATTCTTTATGGAGAAGGGGAAAAAACCCCCTCTAATAATAAGTTCTTGTAGCATATAGGTATAGGCAAGCAAAATAAATTGCCACAGCACATTGGCTACATCCAATTTGATTGGATATAGTAAAGTAAGATCAGGAAGGAGAGGTGGTTGGGAATCTGACTAAGGAGGTCTTTCAGAAGCCAAACTAAACAATTTATGTTTTGTCCTATACGTACAGGGAACCTCTGAAAACTTTTGAATAGGCTGTTGACATGGCCAGACCTTTGCAGAGAGTATTTTTGTCTTTCTTTGTATCTCTAGAAATTATCATAGTGGCTGGCATTTATGTAGTAAATAAAGTAAATGCTTGTTATGGCTGGACTAAGTTTGCTTAGAAAGGAGGGAGAATGGAGACAGGAAATTGCTATAATAGTTAAGCTAAGCTGTTGAAGGCCTAAACTAAGATAGGGACAGAGAGAATGGAGAGGAGAGAATGAAGGAGACAAAAACCTTGGAGATTGAATTAATAAAATTTGTCACCTCGTTGGGTTTGAAAAACTGGGGAGAATCAAAAGGTCATTCTAAGATTTTCATATTAAGTGATTATGGAAGGTCCTATAAATAGGATAATTGAGAAGAGAAGCAGGTTTTCTATCAAAATATCAGGGAGTAGCTAATAAATTCAGCTAAATAAATAAAAATTGGACAAGTTGATGCATTTGAGATGCTGATAGGATATTCAGATAAAGTGACTATTAGGTAATTGGAAAGTTGGGACTAGAATTAAGGTGAGAGATTGGGCTAGTCATCTGCCTAAAGGTGATAATTGAAGTCAAGGGAGTTGATGAGATCATTAGAAATTATTTATATAAAGCAAAGAGGGCTAAAGATATAGAACGTTGGGGGACACCTCCATTTAATGGATGGGAAGATGAAGAAAGATGTGGTCACAGGATCTTGGGTTCTGAGTGAATATAGGGAAAGAGCTTAGAGACTATTGAGTCTAACCCTCTCCTTTTACAAATGAGTAAAGTAAGGCTAACTGAGAGTGAAATAGTTTGCTTTTAAAGAGCATGTTCTTTGTACAATTACAAAATACATTCTTATTTGTTCATTGTGGATGCATTCTTGGGGAACAGGGTGAATTTGTGCATTTGCCCCACTGGGAAAAAAATCTCTACCTGGTGGTGGGACAAAGAAGTTTGGGTACCTCAGAGTGTTTTTACTCAGATCCCTGAAAAAGAAGTATTCCCACTCCAAAGCCACACAAGTTAGTGGGAGAACTGAAACTAGAATGCGTGTCTCATGATTCACATTATAGTGTTTTTTACACATCACATTTAAGCCCTTTTTCTTATCTTTGTGTTAGATTTCCATGGACATTTTCGGGTGTGTACCAAGTATGTTAGCCTTTGAGATCTTTAGTACTGTTATAATATTTCATTGTGTAATTTGCCAGAACTCCCTTTCCATTTCCTTGGGGCACTCCTACAGAAAGCCTACAGAGCTGTGGGGAAGGGAAAAAAAAATAAAACAAAAACAAACAAAGAAACCCTACCAGAATAAAGGCCTCTTCCACCTCTGACTTCCTGTTTTCCTTCTGGAGGTACAGTTTAGTTTTGGTTTGAGCTGGAAATCAGTGATCTGTACCTGGTTTGGCTTGTTCTCCTAAGAAGTCCCATAATGTCCCCCTTTTTTTATGGGGAAGAAATAGAGTCTGAACCTATAATTTTATATATGATATTATATTAATCTATCATCAGTGCAGGGAACTCCTTTCACCAAAGCATATCAGCAATTCATTCATAACTTATTGTCTTAGAAAACTGCTGAAGACTTGAGATATTAAACAAATCACCCATATATATCAGAGGTAGGAGACTTTGTGCCTCCAAGGACAGTACTCTGTCTTCATAGCACACCGTCTGCCACTGTGCTTTTAATCCAATGTATTATGAATTTTCACTTTTTTACCTCTGTGTAAATATATTAACAAGTTTATGCTTTTATTCAGATATAGTTTCTAAAGTAAAACAGGTGTAAGTCAAAGAGATGGAGGTCTGGGCAAGTAAATGTCAAGCATCTTGTAGCTGAATGTTTATTAGGACCTGACTGGTTAAGTAGTTGAGATGTAGTGTTTGATTTTAGAAATGTTATTAAATGTTTTTGGATATAGCAATACATTCTATACCTGTGATTTCATTAGCATAGGCAACTGGTGGCTGAAGAAACTATCCAGTTCTAGGCAACTTTCAGAAGCCCACCTAAATCTCCGAGTACTAAGATCAGTTTGTATCATAATTTCTTGGTTCTGAGTCCCAACTCTCTAGCTAATTCAGCAGATTTTCTTAGTATCAAAGAATAATGAATTCTTGGGAATTTATGAGTGGTAACAATGTGGAATAATTTTTTTTCACTTTAGAACAACAAAGTCCGGCGCTTTGCTTTTGAGCTCAAGATGCAGGATAAGAGTAGTTATCTTTTGGCAGCAGATAGTGAGTTGGAAATGGAAGAATGGATTACAACACTCAACAAAATTTTGCAACTTAATTTTGAAGCAGCAATGCAAGAAAAACGTAATGGAGAAGCTCATGATGGTAAGTTATTCAAGGCTGATTTAGTGATAACTGTTATAGTATGTAATATGTAGTGATGTAATCATTAGATTTTAAGTTTCTTGGGACCAGGAATGGTCTTTTTGTATCCCTAGCTTAATAAATGTTTATTGATTAACTAGTAATTGGAAAACTTTTCTTATCACTTCTTTCTGTCTCTGCCCATTCATTTCCCTCCAAAACCCAATACTTTTCCTTAGAAATTATCCTCCATCTACTCTTTCAGGGCAGCAACCCCTGTTTTTGCTTTTCTTTGTATTCCTAGTGTTTAGTCCAGTGCCTGACATACAGTGAGCACATCAAAATTGCTTGTTGGCTGGATGACTGATTCTAGCAATCTTTCATTTATTAATGTAACAAGAGATTTCACAGAACCTCTCCTGACAATGAAAGAAAGTAATAAGTTGCTTCTGCAGCATTTTTTTTTAAATAAGATGAATTAGCTCTCAGGTATTTACAAGTCAGGCAAATGATGTCTGCAGTTTGTTTGGATGACTATGTCAGACTAAGCTGGTGGGTAAAAGCCATGCTTTATTACTTCCAATTAACATTAAGTCTAAATCCAACAATGTAGAGAAAAGAAATTTGTATTCATATCCCTATGTAAAATAAAACATTTTTAATTACCAGTGACTGAGATGATCTGTTTTGAATTGTAGATGATGAACAAAGCAAATTGGAAAGCTCTTCCTCCGGTTTAGATAGTTACCTGCCTGAACTCGCTAAGGTAACCATTCTTTAAAGCTTCTGGTATTGGTGGGATGAAATTCAAACGTTGCTCTTATTTATTGGAAACTAGAATTATATCTGCTGGACTTAGCAGTTAGTTTTCTTTGACTTATGTGTATTTCTTTAAAGGCGAATGATATGAGCTGCAATGTTGTTAGATTTTTAAAAAATGCTTTTTTAAAAGTCAAAACTTTGCTTAGCAAATACTTAGTAGCAGTTATAGCATTTTTTAAAAAAAAATCCTATTTCCAGTCATTGAGTACAGTTTTGCAAAAGCTAACAAGAACAACCAAGATGTTGATGGGTTTTTTCCCCCAACATGATTATAGTGCTTTGCATTTCTCAGATTCTGTTTGTACTATTCTTCTCCATGAATAGACTCACCTCCATTCAAGCAAGAGGCAAATAAGATCTAGATTTGAGATTGAGGACCATTTATAAATGTCAGGCCAAAGTTCATTTCAGCACTCTGCCTAGTGTTTGCTCAAGGTGGAAGTATTTGCTGGTTTTTTTAAACCTTTTAATAAGGAAAAAAATAAAATAAAATTATTTTTGCCTTACTTATTTCTCTCTTTCTTTTGAGGGGAAAGGGGCAGAAGGTTCACATTTTGACACTAATTACTCACTCTAGAATACTATTTAATTTTGTGCTACTAATATACCTGTTGAAGTGCTGTGGTTAGTGGGCCTGATTCTGAGTCAGGAAGACTCATATTCCTCAGTTCCTATCTGGTCTCAGTCATTTGTATGGGCAAGTCACTTAACATTCTTTGCCTCTGTTTCCTCATCTGTAAAATGAATTGGAGAAGGAAATGATCAACCACTTCAATATCTTTGCCAAGAAAAGCCCCAATGAGGTCATGAAGGATCAGACACACCTGAACAATATACTTTATAAATGATAATTGATTTACAAAAAAAAAACAAAAAAAAAACCTCTCCAAAAACTCAAACACAAATAAAAGTATGCTGGCATTGAACTTTGACCTTCATTTTAAAACAGAGCTGCTTTTTTCAGATACCAATCTCCTCCTATAATAAGAATTTAGGTACCTAAATGTTTTTAGGGTTTGGAAGTAACCACAGTGTCTTTTTTAGCACCTACCTATTAAAGCTAATTTTAGTACTGCCATTGTTAGTCCTGTTTCCATGAAGTTGAGGTCAGGAGATGTTTTGGTTTCTTACTCTAAATTTCTATCTTCGTATTTTAAGTACGAAGTATTTAAGTATTTACTGCTTCTCTTCTCTCCCCCCCACCCCATTTTTATCACTGAACTTTGCTTTACCACTACTATATGTTAGTAAATTTTGAAATATTTTGAGTGTTTCTGAACCTTTTTGTGATTGCTGAAATATATCTTTATGAGAGTAAAATCTAGAAAATAATTGCGTAAAATTTAGTCTGTGAATCACCTTGTCACCACCCACTAGAAAGAGTGGCTTTTTAAAGAAAGAACGGGCTCCTTTAAGCCCAAATGTTAAATAGCTTTCACTTGCTGAGTAATTAAATGGTAGCTAGTTGCTGCCTACTAGAAAGAGTTCGTTTTCCAGCTTTCCAGCTCTAACAAATTCCCATGAGGCCTTGAATTTTTTCAAGTAAGATTCATACCATTGCCACATATTAATAGAAAACTACATCTTTCAGGAAGACATAACATCCCTAGGAAGTCTTTCCATGGGAGGCCACTGTTTATATTTCCCCTAACTCACAAGGAAAGGTGGTTTTAATCCTATTTCCAGACCATTCCTCTACTATCATCCCTAAGTTACCTTTCCTCCTTTGAGAGATGTGCAGTCCATTTGTACACCAGTCTTGTCACTGTCATCAGTTGATCCCCGTAATTTTTCTCCAAGCTTCCATAATCACTTTTATACCTTGTCTTCCTTTTTTTCTTGGTGGCCATAACCATTGAAAACTTCAGTATTGTATTGTTGAACCCTTTAGCAACAGAATCAGATTAATTCTTCTGTCTTCTCCACTCTGGTGACCACCTTTACCCAATTTAAGCTATATATCAGTATGGCTTTGTCATATTCCTCATCATCCCTCACATTTGGACCTCTTTCCAGATCCAGAACTATGGATTTCTGATCTCTGACCAAAACCTTCTCTCCTTATATCCCTCTCATTCTCAGTCACTCTCTTTGTATGAACTCCAGTTTTCTTAACTCAACAACTATTGCCCTCTCTAATTTATCTACTTATCTGTTTATCTACTTCTTCAGCCTTGATCTCAGAGTTTGCTATTTTAATGTTTTATTAGTTATTACTTTAGAATCCTCCTGTTCCTTGTTCCTCTGCTTTGATGTGCCTGATTGTTCCAGGCCTGTTGAGGAAAATGAGAATGATGATGGTGATAATGATGATAAAATAGCTAACCTTTATTTAAGACTTTAAGGTTGGCAAAGCCCATTTCATCATTCTAGGTAACTGAATATAGACATGAAATTATGCTAATCTTACACATTATACATTCATGATGTCACCTTGATCCTTTCTGCTGCTTGACAGTTATATTGTTTTACCCTCATTGACTTTCATCTGCCACAGCATATATTACATATGTTTTTTCCCTTGCTCCCATTTTCAAGCCCCTCATTTAAAAAAAAATGACCTGGATTCCTTTTTTAGATAGACCGCCAGAAAATAGCTTCTCTCATTTTCCTTCTTATGTTTTTAAAATGAGTCAGCATCAGTATAAAATTCTTTTTTTTTCCTGCCACATAGCAGGCACTTAATAAATGCTTATTATTTGATCACATTAGAGATATTCCTTTTTTGAGGTTACCTAACTCCTTCTCCCTTACATATCCACTCCTAAATTGAAAAGAAAAAAAAGAAAAGAAGAACAAAATTTTATAACATATACAAAGTTAAACAAAACAAATTCATATATTGGCTGTGTCTGAAGCAATACATCTTGAATTGATCACCTCTCTGTCAAGAGTTGGAAAGTACTTTTCTTTACCTGTATTTTTGAATTATGATGAGTCTTCAAATGAATCAGTTCTAAGTTCCCTCATAGTTGTTTATCTTTACAGTGTTATTATTATATAAATTGTTATTATATAAATAATTGTTATTATATAAACTGTTCTTCTGGTTTTGCTTACTTCATTTTGCATTGTTTCGTACAAGCCTTTCCAAGTTTCTCTGGAAAAAAAAAATCCTTCCTGCTCATTTTATAGTAACTGGCTACTGTCAACCTCTCTTAGTTCCTCTCCCCATTCCCATCCCCTTCCTTCTCCTCCTCCTACTTCTTCTTACTCCCTCCCCTCTCTCAAAGACATCTTTCTGTGTGTTTTTCTTGTTGTCTAATTATTTTTTTCAATGTGTCCAACTCTTTATGATCCCATTTTGGGTTTTCTTGTGAGAGTCTTGGAGTAGTCTCCTTTCTTGCCATATTTTTTTTTTACCAGCTCATTTTACAGATGAGGAAACTGAGGTAAACAGGGTTGAGTGACTTGTTCAGAGTCACATAGCTAGTAAGTGTCTGAGGCTGGATTTGAACTCATGAAGCTGAGGCTCCCTGATTCTAAGCCCAGTGCTTTATCCATTGCATTTAGTTGTGTTGGTTAGTTCCTGACTTCAGGAAACTTATAATCTAGTTGGCAGGAGGCAGCCTGTGGCTTATTTTAATCCCCAGAGCAGTTGCTGTCCTATGATATTATCAATAAGATTGATCTGTTTAGCCTTACTCTTGTTTTGATGTTTGTGTATGTAAAGTGGGGAGTCTGAATCATGAGATCATAGAATGTGAGATCTTGAAGATCAAATGCCATCATTTTCCAGATGAAGTTTATCTGTAAAAAAAATGTTATATGACCATAATTGCTACTAAATAGGATGTGTCCTATTTTATGTTAAATAACTGGAAATCTCTAAACAACATCTCTGGTCTTTGAACTTGCCCAGGGGTCAGAGAAGCAGCACATTTGGTACCTTGGTTCACATCTTGGACTTTCAAATCCATTTTTTTTCCTTCTACACCGTGCTACATGAGAGAATAAATGCTGGGTGGAAGGGGAAATGGGGGCTAAAAGATTTTTAAAAGGTTAAAAAAAACCCAAACAATTAGATAAAGTAATAAAGGAATTTTAAGGGATGGAAATAGCTGTGTTGGTTGGGTCTGAATTGAAGTATTAAAAAAAAAAAAAAACAACCAAACCTAGAACAATACGAGAATAAATGCAGGAGCTTGTCAGGGGTGTAATTCGATTAGTACAACTTCCTCTCAGTTCCTTTCTGCCTCTGTCCACTTAGCCCATTGCTGTGTCTTTTGTGTTTCCTTTGTGACTGAAGTATAGATATGCAGGATACGATTGACAGGAAATTGTTTTAGTCAGAAAAAATTGCTATCTCCTTCTCTAGATTTTCCTAGATATTGCTTTTCCTTATGGGATGAGTAATATGGATTAAAGCCCCTTACAGACTTTTAAAAATTTATCTCTTTAGTGCTATACATTTGTCAACTTATAGAGAGATGCTTCCTTTCTATAGCCAAGCTTTTTTGTCCCTTTTATCTGATGTCTTATCTGCATTCAGACATATGTTATGTATCTATATTATCTACAATAGTTTATATATTTAGTTATATAGTATATGTATTTATTTCTGACAACATGAACTGTTTTAAATTTAATTTCAGTACTTCAAGGGGATCTTTGATTTCATAAGTGAGGGCATTTTTCTATCCACTGTCACACTATAAGACTTAAAAGACTATATAAATATTGCTTATTGGAATTAAATTAGCTAGATTCTTCTAAAGCGGATGTGTAGCCCATTATTTAGACTCTAAGAATGTAATTCTAAAGTGTGCTTAACACAGTGCCTAGCACATAATAAGTGTTATATAAATGCTATTATTGTTATACATTTATGAGAGTTGCCAGAGTTTTTGTGTCATTAGAATAACCTTTAAGAATTCATCATTTCTTTTATGTAACAATTAGGCATTGGAGTAACTCTTTATGGGACGTTTTTTAATCTAATCTTTTGATTTAATGATTTAATAAATATACAACTGTCACCACAACCACCGAAGTTAGTATTTTGAAAATTAATTTCTTCCCAGGATAGTTATGGGATAAATGATCTGTCAGAGCTGGCTTGCCTGCTACTATTATTGTCCATTGTTATCTTCTAATTCAACAACCAGCATTTCAACCTCCTAGAATTTGCCTAATACTTATTATTTAACAAAAGTGCAATATCTTCCGATTGTCTTGTTTTTAGGTGACGTCAGAGTTTGTTAGTCAACCCCAGTTACTACTTTGTCTAAAGACATACCAAAAAACAATAAAAAAAGTTTTGCCTGCATTATTCTTCCCCTTACAGTTTCTCCTCCTTTCAACTTGGTTCCAGGCCAAGTGAGAGTCATCTGCCTTCTAAATTGTTTTCAGCATGACATTTTGAAACCAGAACACCTGGTTCTGTCACAAGTCTGACTTGTTCCCCACCCTGCTTATTTTTTTTTTTTTGAATAAACAACACCATCTTTCCAGTTTCCACTCCATTATACTGATGTCCTCTTCAGCTTGACAAACATTTATGTCAAGTGATAGATCCAGAAGATCTGTGTCTTGCTCTTTTTAACTGAGTTGGTACAGAGTGAACCTCATAATAATTAGAACCAGCTAGTTCTCAGGGTCACTCCCTATTGTTTTCTGATTTTCTTTATTTGAACCCACCTCCTATCTTTTCCCCCCCACTCAGGAAGATCATTTCCTTTGCATTTTGAGATCAAGGAATTTGATAGAATTGAGATTGGGAAGGTAGCTAATCTGACTTTTTGAGTTGCACTCTGTCTTATTATAGTCTGAGAGACCTCCATGGCTGAAAAAGAATCAGAGCTGGTTTAGTAATCCATGCTTGTAGTCCTGGAGAGGTTGAGGCTGGTGGATGCTTGAGCTATGGCTCAAGCTAAGTCAATAGAGTGTCCACAATAAGTCTGATATCAATATACTGAGCCCCCTAAGAGCAGAGGAGCTGTTACCCTGCCTACGGAAGGAAAAATTGCTCAGGCCAAATACAGCAAATCAGAGTTTCTGTGCTCATCAGGAGTGAGATTAACCCACAAGTGGCAGCTGTACTTGTAGCCTAGGAGAATGTCTCAAAAAAGATTTTTATATATATATATATATATGTATATGTATATGTATATATACAGACAGACACATATACATACATATGTATATGTGTGTAGACATATATTTATATATTTTATTATATTATATATTTATATATGTATATATATACATACATAGGCACATATATGTATTCACGTGTACATGTGAATGCAAGTAATGTACATATAGAATGTGCAGTGCATGTATGTATATGTGTATGTACACACATATGTATTATGTGTGTTGTGTATTTTTTAAACCATAGAAATGATCTAATTCACAAATAAAGGAATTAAAGCCTCAAGAAATTAAGTGAATTGGATTATATCCTTCAGCTAGTGAGCAGCAGAGTTTAAGTTGGAATTAAGGCTTCCTTAAAAGTCCACTCTACTACTTTCTTCCCCATCTCTTACATCCCCCCATCACATTTATGTGACATACGGAATAGAACACAAGAGGGTGTCAAAAGCAGGGCTCTCATATCGACACCCTGTTAGTTCAGCACTGTGAAGAAATGAGATATCATAAGTCATTGACCATTTATCATAAGATAGTTTACTTTCTCCTAACACAGTATCAAGATACTCAACAACAACAACAACAAAAAAAAAAAACCCCAAAAAAAAAGATACTCAACAAAGATAGAACGGCTACTTTGGGTGTTTTCCTCCAACTAACTCATCCTGCTCCTTATCTGTCTCCTTGTGGAAGTGTGTCTGGGGAACAGCATGGGATAAGGCAAAGCCCCTCTCTTGTGGGCTTCAAAAGTCCAAGTCCAAGAGATCTAGACTCCATGTGGCTGGGACTTTTTATGTATTTAGATAAGTGGGAAACTGTACCAAGGAAGCCAAGGTCAGTCATTTAGGCCAATCAAGTTTGAGACACAGTTATTTCATTTTAGGTAAAGCCTCTTCTTCATGTTGTGCGTGAGAGGGATTTGTCCTGTCACATGAGGGATGGAGAATATTCCTGGGGAAAGGAAGATACAGTTATTTTCAGAGGTAGTAGAAATAACCTGTAAAGGAACTTCATTTTAAAGAAAAAATAAATTTGTAAATTTTCAGGATCCAGCCCTTGCTTTAAAAAAATCTAGGTAGACAAAATTTTTTTCTGACAATTCATCATTAGGGTGAATACTTTCCTTATTCTCCCATTTTCCTCCCGATTTTTACTTTTTGAAATGGTGACCCAAAACTATATACCTTCAATTTTTCTGAACTCAGTACTCGTTTAATCTTTGTAATTAAACTTCTTTACCTCGTTGTGAAATTGCTCTTTCACCAGTCACCAGTGACTCCCCACTTACCAGATGGAATTCTCTTTTTTCCACTAACCTCCCAGACCATTCTATGGGATTTGACACTTTCCTTCTAGATTCTCTTTCTTCTCTTGGCTTCTGGAATACTTTACTCATTCTTCTCATACTTTCCCTACCTGTTCCTTTTCTGTCTCCTTTTCCTCATCCCTATAATACTCACATTTGCATATTTTTTATTCTTAGCATTCTTCTCTCCCCTTACTTCCACTCTCCTCTCCCTCCTACTCTTTTTCCCTCTTCTCCCCTAACCTCTGTTTTCTATTTTCTGTCTTGACATTCTTATTCACATCCATGGTTCCAATTATCTGCATAGATGACTCATGTATATCTTCAAACTTGACCTCTGTGCCAAACATCTAACCAGTATCTCCATATGCTTACATTACATACCAAGGTTGACATCTCCCAAACTAAATTTATCTGTCCCTTTAATACCTTTTTTAAAAAATTCAGCTATTTTTTCAGTTCTCTAGTTCAAATATCACCCAGACTCCCATGTTTGAAACCTCATTATTTTCTTTGATTTCTTCCCTTAGCTCTTAGATCTAATCACTTACCACATCCTGTTGATTCTCTCTCCCTTTTCTCTTGCATCCCTCCATTCCTTTTCATTCCTCCTGGTTCCACCCTAGTACAGGCCCACATTAGCATCTGGAATTTTGCAATAACTTCCCAACCAGTCTCCCCACCTTCTTTCTACACACCTCTCCTTCCCAACCCACCTATTTCTTTCATATTATTACCAGGTAAATCTTCCTCATTCCTAGTCTTTGCAAAATAGAACTTCCTTCTGAGATCCTTATTACTTATGAAATAGTTTGAATTCTTTAACCTACCATTCAAGACCTTACAGTCTGGTATAATTTTCTCTTCCATTCATCGACTAAGACAACTAGTCAACACCCAAACACATTCCTTGTTTTCTCATCTTTGAGATTGTTCTCTCTCCTTCTCTAAGTTTCTCTGTTCCCTTTTTGAAATCTTGAATGTCCTTGAAAGCCTCACTTACTTTATGAAGCTTTACCTCTGATATCCCTGGTTAATACTTATTTTTCAGTGTTCTATTCATCATTTAGGAATCATAGTCTCAAAAACTTAGACTATAAAGGTACCATTAGATCGACCCTTTCATTTTACAGATGAGGAAATTGATCCTCAGAGAGTTTAAGTGACTTGCTGCCTGTAAGTTTCTCAGCTCAGATTCAAATCAGCATCTTCCTGACTCCAGGTCCACATCTCTATCCATTATACTAGATTGTCTCTTAATACTCTTCTCACATAATGCTTTTTCTACCTTCACAATGCACTTATTACTATGTATATATCTCTCTGTGTATGCTTTAATTTTCATGAAAGCTTCATAAGGGCAGGGAATCCTCATATCATCCCTAATGTTAGCATGGTGCTCCTTAATAGGTGTTTGTTGAATTTGATTGGTCCCTAATTATTAAGACTTAGAATATATATATAAAACAATAATCCCATATCCCTATACCCTTATAAAGGTTAGAAATTCTTGACTCTTCCACATATCTATCCTTGTTACAATGGTCAGATTTGAAGTGAAATCAATGTGTAATAAAGAATGAGTATCATCCATCTCTAAAGTTGGTTTAATAAAAAGGGCATTAGCATCATTAATGCAATACCTTTGTCTGGTCCTTGTTTTGGATACTACAACATGGCTTCATGAAAGAAACTTTGAATCTTCTGTAAACTATTTTAATCTCACTTTTCCTTTTCTGTAAATTTAGAGCACTGGACTTGACAAACTCTAAAGTCCCTTCTAGTTCATAACCTTGTGATCACTTAGTCTTTCTGAGACTGTTTCCTATGTAAAATGAGGATCATGATATTTGTTCTATTTCTGTCAGAGGATTAGATGGAAGTACTTTGTCACTAGAAAGCATATGAAGTATCAGTTATAATTATCATGTTATTCTGGAAACTATAATATCTTTGGGGTAGTGGAATAGGTCATCTTCACCTTGTAATAACCATTGTTGATGACTTTTATCAGGAAAGTGGTAAGGAAGATTAGTAGGAAAGAAGTGAAAAGTAATTCTTCCTTTGAAAATTTTCAGTTTTCCCTATTTTTGAGGGAACATAACATTCTGTAAACAACTTATTCCTTTATCTTTTCTATTCTTCCCCTCCTTTTATTTTCCTGTTTTCCTTTCCATTCTTTTTTGCCCTAAGTACATAGTGTGTGATGGAAGAAGGGATGCTGTGGTCTCAGAGTTATTTATAAGAAATATATTGCATTTCTTCTTTCTCTCCCTTCTCCCAAGGGGATTGTAGAATATATAGAGAAAGAGTACATGTTGTTATTTTTGCCCTAAGACATGTCTGATTGTACATTTTGGGATACCAGTCCTTTGGCAGCATTGAATTTTAATTTATGGCAGTATCCAAGACCACCTCTCTGTTTTCCAGATCTATTCCTTGAGCTTAACATAACAATAATCCTTGTGCTCTGCATGAATTTTGTTGCAACTAAATCATAGAACTGATGGTCTCTGAACTCAGGCACACACTAATAGCCCCAGAAATGAAGTCCTGCTGTGAATGGACTTTTTGTCACTAAACAAACTTGTCTCCTGTTGTTGCACTATTGTTGAAATTCTACACTATTTAATTCTTTTTCTAGCCATGATTATATAAATTAAGGTTTAGTTCACTGCCTAGTATCTCCTACTAGAGGAGATCGCAGCACTTGTCTAATTTCTATTCCCCAACAGAATAAACAAATATTTTTGCTTTTAACCATGTGAGCTCTCTTTTTTTTTTTTTGAGTTAACAGAGTCAGTTAAACCAATCCTATCATTTAGCAATTTAAGAAATTGAGACCTTCATGTATACTTATTGTGTATCTAATTTATATTTTAATATATTTAACATCTACTGGTCATCCTGCCATCTGGGGGAAGGGGTGGGGGGTAAGAGGTGAAAAATTGGAATAAGAGGTTTGGCAATTGTTAATGCTGTAAAGTTACTCATACATATAACCTGTAAATAAAAGGCTATTAAATAAAAAAAAAAGAAACTGAGACCTTGAGAAATTAAGTAAATTAAGCCAAGATCTAATAGATTACTTTTAATGGTTTAAATTAAAATGCACATCTTCCACTAGGAAAAAACATTGATTACCATCGTTATTACCTAATATGTAAAAAGTCAGCACTAATTGATGATTTATTATAGGACTTTTATTTATTAGACCATTATACTAAGCATTATACAATATGGCTGGCTCATATAAATTTCATATCTACTTTTTTAAAAATAACTTTTTAATTTTCAAAATAAACATCTTCAACATTCATCCTTGCAAAACCTTGTGTTCCAAATTTTTCTCCCACCCCCCTAGATAGCAAGTAATACAATATATGTTGAACATATTCAGTTCTTCTATATACATTTCCGTATTTATTATGCTGCACAAGAAAAAAATCAGATCAGAAAAGAAAAAAAAATGAGGAAGAAAAAAAAGCAAGCAAACAACCAAAAAAAGGTGAAAATTCTATTTTATGTTCTATATACAGTCTCTACAGTCCTCTCTCTGGGTGCAGATGGCTCTCTCAGATCTACTTTATAGTGGATCCACATGCCCAGTGAGAAGAAGGATGTTCTCAGTTAACACTTTCCAAAACCTAGCAGAAGATGTGCATTGTTTGCCATATGGCATTTGAACATTCATTCATTAAATGTTGAGTTCTTAAAATGTGTAAAACCTTTCTTTCCTTTAACTAATTTGCATTTATTTTATGTATATTCATATATGTACATACTGTTTCTCTCAAATAGTACATATTGTTTCCCTTGAATAGTAATAGTTTCCCCCTTGAATGAAGAGAATTTTGTTCTTGTCTTTGTCCTCCAGCATCTTTTGATTGATTGATGGATGCTGTTCCTTTTCCTAGTAATGCATTTCCTCCTCATTTAAGCTGTCTAAGGAAATATCACCCATCTTTCAAGTCCTACCTTCTCTCTAAAACCTTCTCTTGCCAATTTTAATCACATCCAACTCATCCTTAACTGAATTCTTATTGTACACATTGTTAAACACTTTATTGTTCTCCCCTACTATACTGAAAGTTTCTTTAGGGCAGTGACAATGGTTTACATTATCTTTGTTCTTCCATCTATATTTATCAGTATATTAGACATATCAAATATGATAATAAGGGTGTTGCTGGAGTAAGCTTACACTGATGGATGAGAACTGAGTGTTAAATTTTCAGTGTGACCATGGGATTTGGTAAACACTACAAATCAGGGGTTGATTTATCATTTCATTGATTGTCTGAGAGCTGATTATTAAATAATTAGCAGCATACCACAAGTAAAGGATAAAGAAACTATTTACTGTTAACTCTTTTAGGGCTTTAGATTAGAAATGTTGGCAACACATTTGTATGATTCTATGACAAAATAAATGCAACCCATTGCCGTTCTTGTTTATTACAGAGTACCCGAGAAGCAGAGATCAAATTAAAGAATGAAAGCAGAGTTAAACTCTTTGTCTTGGATCCAGATGCCCAGGTGAGAAGTATCCTTTTGTTTGACATCTTCCACAAACAAGCAGAGAAATTACTTAGGATATGCATTTTTAAATGACAGTATTTACAATTGCCTCTTTTTCTTTTTAAGAAGCTTGACTTTATGGGACTTGAACCAGAAGTGAAGCCATTTGAAGAGAAGTTTGGGAAAAGAATTCTTGTTAAATGCAATGATTTGTCTTTTAATCTGCAATGCTGTGTTGCTGAAAATGAGGAAGGACCCACAACAAATGTAATTGCTTTTAAAAATATATTTTTATATTTTCTTTTTTGTGTATATGGTAGCAAAAGCATTCAGATTCTTTTAACACAACAAGCAGTTTTCAAGGCAGTTCAGCCTGGGAAATGGAGATTCCTCAGGGAGGTTAGGAATGCTTGGAACAACCGTGGGTACCATGTAGTCATGGGTATTGTTTAACCTCCAAGGTCAAGATGAATGTGAATGATAAGATGTGTTGGTTTTATGTGGATGCCTTTGATGTTTTAAGTTTGAGTCTTTATCAGAGCCATGATTTATTTTCTGTGGATTCATATAAATAGACTAAGAATAAAGACAAACAGTATTATAAATTTGGTTCCTGTTGCACCTATTGAAATTAAATATTTTTCTCTCACAGAGCAATCCTGTTTTATAATATAAATAGCTAAATAATAATACACATTCTCAGTTTTAGTAGCTTACAGAGAGTATTTCTTCATCAATCAGTGCTGCCTTTTTTATAAATTATGTAATAACGATGGTAACCAATGTTTTTTCCTTCCCCTCCACCTCCAGGTAGAGCCTTTCTTTGTGACCCTCTCACTGTTTGATATAAAACATAATAGAAAGATTTCTGCTGATTTTCATGTGGATTTGAACCACTTCTCTGTGAGGCAAATGCTACCTGGACCACCTCAGCACCTGGTAAATGGCAGTGGAGATAGTTTACAGAGGATTCAAAGTTTCTTTCATGAAGCCATGTTGCAGTATCCAAAGCAGGTATGAAACAAAGATATTACATTAATGATATTAATGCCCATCTTATTGGAGCAACTTTAAAATGGATGATACTCATTCTTTGTTATATATGATTTCACTTCGAATCTGGCCACTATAAATATGTCAAAAATTTCACAGTGAACAACTTAGAATAGTGGTGTTTAAGAATGGGAATAAATTTTAAATTTGCAATATTGAATTGTATTCTTCATCATGGATTTAAAGAAAATATGATTGACCACTGGTAGAGGAGAAACAAATTGGCTTGAGGAAAAGGAAGAAGAAAGAGATCTTTCTCATTTCTTCTTCCTGAGGTTAGAGATTTCTTTTTACTTTTTTTCCTTCCAAACTTATAAGTGTGTTCTTTAATCTTTCCATTTGTTACCCAGTTTGACATACTGATAGTTATTTTAAAACTTTTAAAATTTATTTTATTTTTAATTTATGGAATAAAACAACCATTTCTATAACATAGTATAATAAAAACATAAATAATAAAAATAGTTTCACATGAAACTATAAATCTCTTCTATATGGCTTGCTACTTCTTTTAAATATATAATATAGTTGTCATATAAATGTCTTTTTTCCCCCTTTTTCTTATTTCTCTCGTCTATCCCCTATCCTAGAGCTAGCTACCATTAGACACAAATATGTGTGTCTATATATGTAAAATTATTCTGTAATTTATTTGTCAGTTCTTTCTTTGGATGCAGATAGTGTCTTCCTTCATATGTCCTTTGTAGATAATTTGGATATTTATACTAATCAAAATAACTTTTTGCCCAAAGTTCTTCTTAAAGCAATATTGCTGTTATTTTATACAACATTCTTTTGGTTCTGCTCATTTTACCCTTCATCATTTCATGCCAATCTATCCATATTTTTCTAAAATCATTTCTTAAAGCAAGTGTTATTCCATCATGATCATATACTACAGCTTATTCAACTATTCACCCATCAATAATTGGAATGTATGTATGTGTTCCATGCTTTAGAAACTTGTGTATATATGATTTGTGGAATGTTGTTGAAAAAAAATGTTGTTTCTACAGGGAATATTCTCAGTCACATGTCCCCATCCTGATATATTTCTTGTGGCTAGAATTGAAAAAGTTCTCCAGGGAAGCATCACACATTGTGCTGAACCATACATGAAAAGTTCAGACTCGTCTAAGGTAGGATATATCTTATTATTTGTGATAAGAAAAAGAATGAAGAAAAGCTGAAGTTTTTACTTATTTTAAGTTTGCAACATTAATGCCCAGTAAGATCCAAATATGAGCCATTGTTTCCATTCTAGTTCAATCCAATATGTATTGTGCCATGTACTTTGTTAGATGCTGGAAATACCAAAACAAAATGAAATGCTGAAAATGAGGAAGGACCCTTATGGGGTTACTCTTATGGTGCATACATTTTACTTAAGTGTTCTCTGGAATATAATATCTCCAATTTTGTGGTTCAGCTTCTTAATAAAAGAAGTGAGGAGGAGAGGGAAGAAGGGAAGGAGGGAAAGAGAGCCTGTATAAAAATAAAGAGCACTAGTCCTATTATAAGAGGCGTTTATAAAGATAAAGCTATATCAGTCAAAAGATCCAGATTTTTAAAAAGTTTTATTCACATCCACATAGGTTGTTATTTTGCTGTTTCATTCTGGTTTGAGGCTTTTGAATTTCATTTTAATGAATCTCTTAAATTCAGTTATTTTGGAAGACCGTATATTTAATATGCAAATTTTGGCAAGCAGCAATGATTTTGCTTATCTAAATTAAGCAGGCAAATCATTATCAAATAGCAATACAGTAAACAATGTGGCATAATCAGACTATTGACTTGGAGTCAGGAAATATATTCACAGGAAACATATTCAAATCCCACCTTTGGAATTTAGTAGTTTTGTGACAGTGGTCAAGTTACTTAATGTCTCTGCCTTAGTGTTCTCATCTGTAATGTGGGATTGAATAGTACTTGCACTACTTATCCTCTAGACTTGTAAGAGAAAGTATTTGTCAATTTTAACAAATGTGAGTTATCATTATTAATAAAAGAAAATGGGTATTTGGAACATTCTGAAAAATGTTGTTTCTAGCTCTTTTGGCTATCAATCAATTAATAAAAATTCATTTAAGCAATGCTCTGTGCCAGACACTACTCTAAGGACTAAGTATATAAAGAGAGACAAAAGATGATTCCTGCTGTCAATGAACTTACAATTGAATGGGGAGACAACATGCAAACAAATATATACAGTGTAAGAAATAATTAACAGAGGGAAAGCACTGGAATAGGAAAGGCTTCCATAGAAAGTAAGATTTTAGTTGGGACTTATAGGAAGCTAGGGAGGTCAGTAGTTGCAATAGAAGAGGGAGAACATTTCAGATATGGGAGACAGAGAAAATGCTTTGATCAGAGAGAGATGTGAGTTTTTTATTTATGGGACTAATGAGTAAGAAGACTGGAAAGGTAAGAGGAACTAGGGTATGAAGGGTTTGAATGCCAAACAGAGTATTTTGTATTTGCTTTTGGAGGTAATAGAAATCTACTGGAGTTTATTGAGTAGTATGACATTTCTTTTTAAAAAATCACTTTATTATTGAATAGAGAATGTATTGGAATGTTGAGAGATTTGAGGCAGGCAGATTCATCATAAAGCTAGTTATAGTAATGAAAGATTGAGATGATAAGGGCCTGCCCCAAAAATCTTTAGAATCCCTGATTTGCAAATACATTGTATTTTGAGAATTTAGTAGTTCACTTTATTTCAACCAATATGCATTTTCCTATGGAAATAATATCATTAATGGCCTTAACCCACAAAACCCTATTTAACCCAGAGTGCAGTTGAAATGGGATAAATTTGCAATGAAAAAAAAATATGCCTGACTAGTAGTTGAATGAAAGAAGAGAAAAAAAAGTAGAAAAAAGCACTTTGTTGATGATATTTTAGTGAAATGTGTATTGAATCTAAGAGAAGGTGATCCAGTGAATAGAAATTTGATGGAGATTCTGAGACTTTCAAATATTTGAAACAACTTTAGAGATGGATGATACTGATATTTTGTTGTTTGATTTTATTTCATATCCTACCAATATATTTTTCCTTGATACAGCTATGTCAGCATCCTTACTCTGAGATGTATCTGTCAACAATTAGATTATCACTTGAGTGAGAGAGAGAGAGAGAGAGAGAGAGAGAGAGAGAGAGAGAGAGAGAGAGATTGATTGATTTTACTAATCCAAGTAATCAGGAGAGGCAGAGATGGTGGAGAGACATTGAACAATGAACCAAATGCAATGAGAGAGAACCTAGGAATCTCATAAGTAGGAAGGGACATCAGGACTCCCTAATTCAAGTCAAACTTTAACAGCAATTCCCTGTACAACACACTTGTCAAGAGACCATCCATCCTTTGCTTAAAAACCTCATGAAATCTTACCATTTGGCAAAAGGGAAAAAACACTGACTGAAGTCATGAGACCAGTATTCATTCACATTTCATCCCTGATATTTATTACTTTCTGACCTTCAGCCAATCCCACAGTGCCAATATATAGTATTTGCTTAATAAATGCTTCTTGATTTGACTTAACCTTTTGGGATTCAGTTTCCTTAATGTAAAATGTTATTTTACAAAAAAAAAAAAAAAAAAAAACTGTAAAATGAAGGGGTTAGATTTAAATGGCCTCTTTTTATTACTAGAGTTATGATTCTATGATCTTACAGAGCAGCTCTTTCCTCTTCCTTCTTTTTCCCCCCCTTTTTTTAAAACATTTTAATAATTAGGCATATTTAAGCTTGAGGTACATAAAAATTTCCTATTTGTACCTTACATTCATTGTACTAGTTTTCCAAACTCTATGACAGTCTCTCTGATAATTGCAGACAGATATCATGTCCCTCTTTTTCCAGTCTAAACATTCCCATATTCTTTTTTTTTAAAAAAAATTATTAAAGCTTTTTAATTTTCAAAACATATGCATGGATAATTTTTCAACTTTAATCTTTGCTAAACTTTGTCTTCCAATTACCCCTTTTCCCCCACTCTCTTCTCCAAATGGCAAGTAATCCAATATATAAACATTCCCATATTCTTCAAATCTTCTTATATATCACATAAAATCAAGGCCCTCCATAATTCTGACTGCCCTCCCCAATATCTTCCAAAGTATTAATATACCAATTATGCCACAGATCTGTGATTCTATCATTGTCTTTCCTAAAGTAGGGCACACAGACTGGATATCACACGCCATATGTAGTCTAATGGGAAAAAAATGCAATAAGACTCTGACCTCCTTATTCCTAGTTGCTATAATTTTCTTAATATGACCTAAGATGCTAGCTTTCTGTGAAATAGAATATTTATGTGCATCTTGGAAATAGATTTGTGATTTGAGAGAAAACCAAGTTGTGAATAATATAAGACAGAGCCTCAGGAGAAATATTACAGAACTATAAAGGGAAAGAAATTCAAGGGATTTTCCATTTTAGTCTTTAGTGCTGCTGACTAAAAATAGCTTCATTGCAGACTGGAGAAAAGCAGGGTGAATTAAACAGTAGCCTGATAGTGGGTACAAGGAAGAAACAGACTGTACCTAGTTGCTGAAAAGTAAGAGGTAACTTGTGTAAAACATCTTATAATTGGGAAATTCCTATAGACATCATAGAATCTTAGAAATGACTATCCTCATCTCTGCAGCCTAGAAAGGTTGTGTTCCAAGAGCTAGATTTCTTGATTGCCAGATTCATGTACTTTCTGTCCCCAAATCCTGGATGTTTTAATGGCTTAATAGAGTTTTATGATCTCCTGGTTTACCAGACTACAATAATATTAGTGTTGTTGTGATTTGATTTGAATGAGGCAGCCATAAAAGGTGACCAGAACATTGTGTAAGAGCATCAGGGCATAAAGAATTGGGGGAAACCTCAGCTCAAATTTGAGGTATTAAATAGGAAGCTCCTTGATGCTTGCGGTCACCTACCCTGATATTATTTCCTCAGGCATGGTATTTCCAACAGCAAAACTTTGGGGCTGATTAAAGTATAGTAAAAATTAATTCCTGGAGGGACTTTGAAAAAAGGATGAAACCTTAGAATGATATGTTTCTTGAATAATATATATATATATATATATAATATATATATATATATATATATCTTTTTTAATATGTAAAGAGCACCAGTCCCAGTGTCAACAGGACCTGAGTTCAAATGTGGTCTTGGACCACATTTACTAGCTGTGTGAGCCTGGACAAGTCATTTAATTCCAGTTGCCTCAGGGAAAAAAATGTTTAGAAAAATAAGTGTAATATATTTTTACTATATTTAACATATATTAAATTATTTGCCATTTAGGGGAAGGGGTGGAGAAAGGAGAGAAAAAATTGGATACAAAGTTTTGCAGGGGCCAGTGTTGAAAAATTATCCATACATATGTTTTGAAAATAAAAAGCTTTAATTAAAAAAAAAGATGATGAAGCCAAAAGAAAAAAGAAAAAAAAAGTATAGACAGCTCTCTGTACTCCAACTAATTAGAGATTTAATAAATGCTCTTTGACTTTTTAAAAAATGTTTTGTATACAGTCCGTCATCTAGGCAAAAGAAATTAGGCTACTCTTTTAGATCATTAATTCTACTTCTGTAAGTCCATGCTAGTTTTCTATTTCCCTCATGAGACAATTTCAAATATATGATTTTTGTAGTATCGTAGGATTGGAAGTGAATTTAGAGATAATCTAGTTCAAATGCTTCATTTAACAAATGCCCAGACATTTTAAAAAAATCAACAAAGCAATAAATCAAGCCTTTATTTGCACTGTGTGCTGCTTTTTGAGGTGTAAATGACCACTTGGAAAATTTAACAAGTCAGCTCTTGATTTTTGAGCTAGCTCTAATATATTCCTGGATTTTTCCCATTTAATACCTTTGGAAAAGACTTATAACTTCAGAGTGAATAAATCTTTCCACCTTCAGCCAGTTATAAAGGAACAAATTTCTTTTTAGGTTTGAAATGTTATTTCTAGAGTTTGGAAGATAAATCTTTGCTATGTGCTGCCTTTGCAATGCTCCTTTGCCATGCAATTCATTCCGTGTGTCTGTGACACTGCCAGTATTCTGTTACTAATTTCTTATCCCCTGATTTTATTTTGATCTCCTGCAGGTTGCCCAGAAGGTGCTGAAAAATGCTAAGCAGGCATGCCAAAGACTAGGACAATACAGGATGCCATTTGCTTGGGCAGCAAGGTAAGGTTAATGTCTACAAAACATTTCATTGGCCAGGTTTTAATTGTCTTTAATAATATTGTCCTTACCTCTTGATGCACTTCTCTAGGATGCTTGTATTTGAGTCAAAATGTTTTCTTATTCTACTGTTCAAAGTTGAAATTTTGTTGCAACAGAAAAGACATGGGATTTGGAGTGAGGAGATCCGGGTTCTAATTTTGATTCTGCTGGCGCAGTGGATAGAGTGTATCAATTACAGCTGTGTGACTTTGGGAAAGTCACTTAGCTCTGTTTACCTCAGTTTTCTCCTCTGTCAAATGAACTATAGAAGGAAATGACAAACTACTCTAGTGTCTTCTCCAAGAAAACCCCAGGTGGAGTCATGAAAACTTGACATGATTGCAACAACTGACCAATAACAATTTATTATTTAATCCTCCTAGTCTCAGTTACAGAGGTGAGGCTAGATGGCCCCCAGAGTTTCCTCCTATATTAAATCTGTGATCCTTTAAATTTTAAGATAGGACTACATTTCTAACTTGGCGTTGAGACTGTCTCTTGCAAGTGTCCATTTATGGGCCATTGTTTTCTAACAGAAAACATCTACTTATATTGCGATGACTGAAAGAGTGAAGGGAACTTGGATTCTAGCAGGAAAGCTGGAGAACTGGGAATCAGCGATGGAAGGGCTTCAGCTAATCCCCATTGTGGTCATCTGTACAATAAGGAGTTGGCTGCACATTGTTTTATAAACACAAACCATTCACTGTCACCCTGGAGTTTCCTATGTAAATGAAGCCACTCTTGGACCTTCTATATCAATCTACCACATCTCCACATAATTAAATTCTTCTTGGTTACAAGTTAGAATAATAATGGTTGTTCAGTTAGAAGCGAGTGTTCAATTGCTATATTTGTTTTGGCTTGCACATAACCTATTTTAGAGCTTGCTGCTTTGATTTTTCAGAACATTGTTTAAAGATTCATCTGGAAACCTTGACAAAAATGCTAGATTTTCTGCACTCTACAGACAAGACAGCAATAAGCTATCAAATGAAGACATGCTTAAGTTACTAGCAGACTTCCGGAAGTGAGTTCAAACTCTTTTAATAATTTTTAGTAAAATCAAATCAAATGAAAATCAAAAAATCAATCATTAATGGTTGAACTTGGTATCATAAGAGGTATTAGCACAAAAGCAGTAGAAAAGGGATTGCTTCTTGTCTCCAGCTTTTTTTACAATTTTGATACTAATTTTTATCTTAATACAACCAAATTTATATACTGTTCCTACCTAGAGAGGAAATGTAAGGCATAATAATAAAACTAGCCAATTAGCTGTGAAATAGGGTAGCTTTCTTCTACCCTATTTCCCTCTTTTTTCCTCCTATCTCTTATTTTCATTTTCCCTCCCTCTCTCTTACATAGGTAGGTAGTTCAGATTCTGGGGACCTTGAATATCAATCAAAACTCACACAGTGAGCTATAAAGAGACACTGAAAATTATTGACCAGAGGAATAACATGATCATATCTATTCATAAAGAAAATTATGGCAGTGTTCTATAAAATTGATTAAAGATAATAGCAACTGGAGAAGGGAAGACCTCTTACGGAACTTTTATAATAAACTAAAAATAGTACAGACATAGATTTACCTCTCCTTTAAGATACACAAAGTGCTTTTCTCACAACAATCCTGTAAGAGAGTTGGATAGATATAAATCAATCAATAAGCATTAGAGATATAAAGAAAAAAAAGAATGTCTTCTCTACTCAAAGAGTTTACATTCTAACTATATAGACATCATTTATATACATATATATATATGTATATATAGAGGGAGAGAAAAGGACGGAGGCAGGGAGGGAGAGAGGAGGATGTGGGGATGTGAGGAGAGAAGTAGAGTTTTGCCTTAAAAATGACAGGCAAGCAACTAGGTGGCAGAAACCAAGGCTTCTTAAACTTTTTCCACTTGTGATCCCTTTTCACCTGAGAAATTTTTATATGATCCCAGTTTAGGTATATAAAATAGGTATACAAATCAAACATGTATTGATAATAATCATAATTTCACAATCTTCACATTCAGTTATGAGACCCCATTTAGTGTCACAGACAACAGTTTAAGAAGCTGGGGCAATGAACACTGGTTCTGAAGTCAGACTATATACTGGCTATGTGACTCTGGGCATTTAATCCCTTTGTACAAATGAATTAATGAATGATTACATACAAAATATGTCACAGAGTAGTAGGAAGATAACTTAAGGGGAAAAGTACTAGCATCTAGGGAGACATGGTAGTAGTAATTTCTTCCTCACTGGAGAATATTATTGACATTTACATAGCTAAATCCAAATCTGGACAATTTGCTCTTTATAGTTTTTTGATGTTATCGTCATATCTTTATTCTCTGCTCCTCCCTTGACTTAATCCTGTTGGAAAATCTGACAACTCTTAAGCAGAAATCTCTATAATAAGAATTTTTCTGCAAAATATTAGCTTACCTTAATTCCATGACATTGACTAGCAGGACTAAGAAAAACTCTATATTTGCATGTATTTGTGATTGTTGTATGCATAATACAGTTCTCTGATATATGTATTCATTGATCCAGGTCAGATAAAAAAAATGGGCTCAAATTACATGGATTTAAATATGTATCTTCCATTTTCCCTCTTTTTTAAAACAATAGCTTCTAAAGAGTATGTTTCCTTTTAGGGCAGCTAAATTTGCTTTAAAAAAAAAAAAAGAAAAGAAAAGAAAAAGAAACTCTCCCAAGTAACCAGTTTGATACTTTCCTGAGCTGTGGGTCTGTACAGGAAATAGAAGAGGAGAAAGAGGCTGAAAAAACAAATGAACAAAAATATAGAACATGCTTGGGTGGGAGGATAGTTCCAGAGTTGCTTTTTCCCCTTCTGTATTGGGTCAGCCAGGATGTGTGGTTAGTGGGAGTGCAGAAAATATTATTTTTCCTTAGAAAGGAGTTGCATCTGTGTGACCCCAGGACCTGGACTGAAAAAACAGCTTTTTAAACTTGTAATTAGGTCTCATGCTCCAGACAGGTAGTTTATTGCAAATGTGTTCAGACAATGCAATGTTAAGATGCAGTTTTGCTTTGTAGGCCCAAAAAGAATTTCTGAGTGCTTAGTTGGCACTAGAAAGGTAGGAATACCTACCACTGAGATAGAGGATGGGGCCCAGTCCTGGGGAAACTTGTCTCCTTTGGTGATGGCAGCCTCCTTCATGTTTAAACTGTTGTTATGTTGCTTTTGAAATATCTAGAAATTCAAAACAGCACCAGTGTTTCTTTTGTATAACTTATGTCTAACAAAAGAGGTCTAAAAAGCTGATCCGTAAAATTGGGAATATGCCCAAAATTTGAACATTTTCAAATATGGCCTGAATATAAAATGAAGCTATACAAACAGTGATTTTTTTTAAAGTTTTCATAGAAATATTCTTTCCCTTCTTCTCTCTCTCTCTCTCTTTTCTTTTCTCTCTCTCTCTCTCTCTCTCGCTGTCTCTTCTCTCTGTCTCTCTCTCTCTTTCTCTGTGTCTGTCTTCAAATATACATATGTGTATATATTTATACAAGATCCTGTACTAGTAGAAATAACTTACATTTTATACCTTAATGCTATATAGTTTCAAGTATAATCATTACTCATTAGCAATGATGACTATCATAACATAGCCAAAAATGCAGACGTAAAACTGGATATAAAGAAAACTACCAAAATGCCTGTCCCAAGACCTAGACAGTAGGAAAGGCTTTTGGTCACCCTTGAGTTTATTGATTTAGATTTGTAAGGAATAGGATACATCAGGACATGCTGACACTGCAGGGAAGAGGCAGAAGAGATTTTACTACCATGGCCACCTCCCTCACATGGAACCTTATCACTTCTCCTCTGGACCATTACCCAAGCTGCCTACCTGCTCTCCTTGCTTCATATCTTTCCCCTCTCCCTCCATCCTTCTCACAGTTGTCTGAATAATTCCTAAAGCACAGGATATGTCACTCTTCAGAACCTCTTCAGACAGAAGAGCTCAGACAGAAACTGGCTTGTTTGACAAATAAAACCCTTCCTTACTTTGCTGCATCCTATCTTTCCAAGTAGATTATCCTATTATTTTCCTTCTTGAACTCTTTGCTGTAACCCAGACTGGTTAAGAAAATAGCATCTGGTTATAGAGCTTTTAAAACAATTTTCCTGTTCCTCATAAATGGCATTTTATCTTCCATCTCTGTGATTTGATTACAAGCTCTGTCCCCTACCCCATACCTTGAAAACATTCTCTCTTTACCACTGCCTCCTTAGAATGACTAATTTCCTTCAAAAACTCAGATCGTGTCACCCCCCCACACCTCCATGAGGCTTTTCTTGATTGGTCTAGCTGCTAGTTCCTTCTCTTTGTTTTTACCTTAAATTATTCATATGTGTATACACATACATGTCATATGTGCATGTGTGTGCATGCAGGTACATGTATATTGTACTGTGAATATGTATTGTGTTTATATAAGTATTCTCTATACGTGTGCATGTGTATGTGTATTTGTATATATACACATTATATATGTTTCTATTTGTGCATATGTATGAATATATATTCATATATGTCTGTATATAAGCATTTCTTACACACATAATTTTTATTTGTTTTTGTATATGTTTTTCCTCTCAAACCATAATTTCTTCCAGGGCAGAGATTATTTTATTTTTGTCTTGGTATTCAAATTGGCTGGTATAGCTCCTGGTGCAGGACAGCCATTTATTTAATTATTGTTGCTTAATTTGGCTTGTGAACTGGGAAAGTTATGTGACACGTTTTAGGAAGATGTATATAAAATGGTGAAAATTTTAAAAAATCAACGTTTAAAGGACTATGGAATGTCCAAGCAATTCACTTATTCTTCAGTAGTACCAATTAAATCAAATGTTAATAGACTTGTAATTTTTTTCTCACAATCAATGGAAAAGTAGATGAGTAGTTTTGATTCTAAATTGATATGTGTTTATATTTTCTTTTCAGGGTCAATTTTGGAATTCACCTTTTAAATTTTGCTTTTTCTCTTATTCTCTTTTATAGGCCTGAGAAGATGGCCAAGTTACCTGTTATTTTAGGCAATCTAGACATTACAATTGACAATGTTTCTTCAGACTTTCCCAGTAAGTATAAATTCTGTGTCATAACTGGACCCGTTTTTGATCAGTTTGGTTTTCACTTCAATTTTGTTTGTTTTTAATATATTTTCAGATTATGTTAATTCATCATACATTCCCATGAAACAGTTTGAACACAGTACCAAAACTCTAGTCACCTTTGAAGTAGAGGAGTTTGTTCCCTGCATACCAAAACACACTCAGCCTTTCACCATCTACAATAATCACCTTTATGTTTATCCCAAGTCCTTGAAATATGACAGTCAAAAGTCTTTTGCAAAGGTGAGTGAAAAGGTACTACTCCTGAATTATCACTGGATTCCAAAGCTGCTTTTCAGATTTGGGCTTCCTTACAGTCTTTCTTCTTAACACATACCAGATCTTATTTTATACATGTTTCTTGTTGCTTTCTTGTAGGCCAGGAATATTGCGATTTGCATTGAGTTCAAAGATTCAGATGAAGAAGATTCTCAGCCTCTTAAGGTTTGTTTGTTTGTTTGTTTGTTTTTTTAATATATTTGATTATATGGGAAGGGCTTGAATGCTCATTCTGTATAACCATCTCATTTCACAGATGAAATAGCTGAGCTCTGGGGAGATTAAGTGATTAGCCCTATTTTATACAGTTAGTAAATGAATGAGACGAGTTCTTGGATCCCAAATCTAGTATTTGTTTCTCTGTGCTAATAATAGTTGGTTTCCTCTCCACACCAAACTTGCTATATTAATAAAAAGGAATAAAACAGGGAAAGAAAACCCAGAACAATTTTACCAATAAATATTTAGATAAAAATGTTCAATGAAATATCAAAAAAGAAGTCATAGTTTTTCCAAAATAATTCATTATGTAAATTTCATCATATTCATAAATCATAATTTGCTCAACCACTCCCCAGTTGTTTTCTCACAACAACCCTATGAATTATGGTATTGTGAGTACTGTCATTCTCTTTTTACAGATGTAGAAACTAAGACTTAGATTAAATGAGTCATTCAAGTTAAAGCAGCTAGTCAATTATAGATGTAGGAGTCAAATCTAAATCCTTTTTCTGCTGGATCCAGTTCCAGTTTTCCATTCTACGCAGACTTTGGGATAGGGAAGGGTCCCTTGAGGCAAGAAGGGAAGGGATAGTGCTGAAAAAAATAACGGAGGGTTTGGGGGTTTGATAGTGTCATCACCGCTTATTCTGGGAAGACCTAGAGTGGGAAGGAAGGGAGGGGAAGGATATACTGGTAGCAAGGAAAGGGAAGTGTTAGGAAGGAGGCTTGACTCCAAGATACTAAAGTCTCATTTTTAAAATACAATATAAGGAGTTTTTGACTTTTACAACTCACTCCCAAGTCCATATTCCTTTTGGTTCTCCCATCTTGGATGAAGGTTTCACTTAAGCTCTAAAGTCAGTGGCTAGGATCCACATGGGATAGAGTCGGCAAAGTACTCTATGTAGCAAGGTTTTCTGACCTCAAGTGAAAATATAAAAAATGCTAGAGGCTTTGAGTTATGGAGTCTTTTAGAAGAAGATTACTGTGCAATTTTTGTCCCAGACACCGTGTGAAAAAAAATGCACATTATTACATATATTTGATAGCCATATGATTACATGCATTTGAATATATTTTGATAAAAGGAATTCCATCAGAGGAGAATATATATATATATACAAATAAAATACATATACATATATGTATATATCTATATAGATAATAAAAGTAAAATTGAACCATTTCAAATTTAGTCTATTTGCAGATGACTAGTAGGTAGAGTGGATAGAGCACTGGACTTAGAGTCAGAAGACCTTAGTTCAAACCCAGTCTCAGACATTCACTTAGGTATATGATATCATAGAAACTGTTTAACCTCTGTATGCCTCAGTTTCCTCATCTATAAAATGGGTATATTAAAAGCAAGTCCCTTGCCATCCTGAGGTAGTTATAAGGATCAAAGGAGATAGTATTTATAAAGTTCTTTGCAAAATTTGAAACCATTATATAAATGCTGTAACTAAAAAAAAAATTATGTGTAACTCATCATTTCCCTTCATCTAATAGTGAACATCTTTTGTGAATGCTTAATTAACTTTGCTCAATATGAAGTAATAAAATAAATAATTGTCTCATTCCACATTAAGGATTAATGATAAGTCCAACAATTAATATTATTAATTAATGTTTAATATTATTGACTAATATTATTGGTTGTTTTTTAATAATTATGATGTTAATTACTAGCAGTACTAATAATAGGAAATAATAATTGGGGAGAAGATTATTTTACTATTTAATGTGCTTCTACTTTGAATTTCATTTTTAAGGAAAACTATTTCTTAAATTCACATTCTCTCTATCTTAAAATATTGATCTTAAAAAAGATCTCTGTTTGAAAATGTATTTTCTAACTTTACTCTTTTTTTAGTGCATCTATGGCAGACCCGGTGGGCCAATATTTACCAGAAGCTCTTCGGCTGCTGTTTTACATCATCAACAAAACCCAGAACTTTATGATGAAGTAAGGGATATTCTTAAGATTAAAATGGGTTTAGCCAGTTTTAGGCATTTCTCTTTGTTGCCCATTTGGGAAAAAGTGACCCCTAAGGTTAAGATATGCTGACTGAATTAAATGCTTAAGTTTCTTAACCTCAGTTATCTTCACCTCAGAATTTTGTTCATGTTGGAATTATTCTAATATGGGCAGCAATGGGGAGATCTCCAAATGTCTGATTTAATCAGGTTTAGAGAGTGCCCATGAGGTAACTCCCTCTGACCAAAGCAGATCTTCAGTTTTTAATCTTAGGGATTTCCTGCCCCATTTCTGAAAGATTAAATTCCCAGATGCATTCATCTGTGACATGTCCGAGGTACAGAGACATATAGCTTCTTGTCTCTTGAGACTTAACTGCTAGTCCTCAGTGCTATTCACTATTAAGTACTCTGAATTTAAATTTTTGGATAACTTTTATTTAAAAAGTCACCAAGTTCTTTTTCACCTTACTTTGATATAACCTTGATTGTGTGAAGCAGCTGTGCTACATGCTACTTTTTTCAATGAAATATCAATCTATTCATTAATCATTCAACATTTATGCTTTACTTCTACTCAACCTATTATGTGCCAGGCACTGTGCAAATATCTTTCTAAGTCAAGGTTATTAGCTAACTCCACACTTGTTTCTATTTTGTGGCTGAGGGAGTATTTATTTTCCCTCTGGCCCAGTCTGAGGTTTTTGAATGGAAGTATTAAACGTGGAGGCAGAGAACAAGTATATGTTTGTGCTTTGGGTGACATGCATGTTATACCACTGACTGTCCTGGCAAGGAATTGTTGTTAATTGTTTGTAGGGAATCAGTAGCAGTGGTATTCTCTTTCTTGTGTTTTCAGATTAAAATAGAATTGCCCACACAGCTTCACGAAAAGCACCATTTGTTGTTCACATTCTACCATGTCAGCTGTGATAATTCCAATAAAGGGAGCACGAAGAAGAAAGATGTTGTTGAAACTCAAGGTTTGGGTTACCAGTGTCTCATTTTGTGTCTTTTTAAACTGCGTCTCAGATTGTTTTGTTATTTTACTTATAAACCCTTTTGTTGCTGACAAAACTTTTTTTGTGTAATGTTTTAATATCTGTGGTGTGTAGAGGTGACTCTCACCTAGTCTTTTGTTAACATTTTGGAAAATATAATTTTAAATTCCTAACTTAAAAAATGGCAAAACATCTATTAAAATTCCTTTATAGGCCCATGTTCAGGAGTCTTTATGCATTCTAATTTATACATCTAAAGGAAAAATTGATTCCCTATTGCCAGTGGAAAATTTTTTTTTTTAATTCCAGGTATTCAAGGCCCCTTTCCTGTTGTGTAATACCCCACATTCCAATCTAATATCACACTATTCCCTTATACATGCACTATTCTCAGACTAAACTCAGCCTTCCCCTCTACCAGTCCTATAAGTTTGGCCTTCATGCCTTTGTCCATATGTTCTTAGTATTTGGCATGTTCTTGACATGCTGAAATCTTACCTGTCCTTTAAGGACCAGTTTAGATGCTAACTCTTTTATGAAAATGGCCATCCTTGGTTCCCACAGTCAGTAATAATCCCTCCCGCCCTCTAGCTAAGCTCACCTAGCATTTTTATACCCTGTTAACAATACTGATCTTGCATATTTATTATATGAATGTTATATTGCATATTGAAAATGGGCTTATCTTGCATAATTATTATATGCATATTATATTGCATATTGCAAACATACTTACCTTTCATATTTATTATATGCACATTATATTGCATGGCTAGCATCCTTACCTTGCATATTTATTTTTTGCATATTATATTGCATGTTGCTAACATCCTTATCTTGCATATTTATTGTATGCATATTATATTTAATGACTAACATACTTATCTTGCATATGTATTATATACATATTATATATTACTAATGTACTTTTCTTGCATATTTATTGTTATATGTATTTTGCATATTGCTAACGTACTTATCTTGCATATGTATTATATGCATTTTATATATTATATAAACTTTGTTTTAAAATCTCTCTCTCTCTCAATGCTGGAAAAATGCTCAGCCTGTAGTAATCAATCACTTAACGCTTCCAAAAGGGATTCCTTATAGACCATTTAGGCCACGCACTAGCTTCCTAGCATAACACCTCCTCATTTGAAACCAACCTTTCCTCCTTTTCTTCAGTTGGATATTCTTGGCTTCCACTCCTGAAAGACGGAAGGGTGGTAACCAGTGAGCAGCACATCCCTGTATCAGCTAATCTTCCACCTGGCTACCTTGGCTACCAAGAACTTGGAATGGGCAAGGTATACGATCCTGAGGGATTTTCTTTTTGTCTGTGTTTCATCAGAGCATGTCAAAGACTACACGGTTCTTGAGACAAGAGGGAGCAGTATTTCATTTTCCATTATTCATATTGCAGGCGGGTGGGAGAAGGAGCAGACTATGCTGGATAATGTTAATACGATCTCTGGGACTCAGCCAGTATCACTCTTGGAATGTCCCAGAGGCGCCTTTGCAGTAAAACAGAGATATCTGTATTACTCAGTGTTTGTCCATTCATGGATGAGTAGTGTCCTCTCTGCACAAAGGCCATGCCCACTTAATAGTATTTTATTTTTTCCAGTTACAGGTAAAAAAAAATTAGTTTTCAATATTCTTTTTGTAAGATTTTCAGTTCCAATTTTTTCTCCCTTTTTCATTTTCCCTCTCTCCTCCCCAAGACAGCCAGCAATTCAATATAGGCTATACATATACAATCAGCAGAGCTGTTTAGAATTATTCACCATCATTAGCGGTTTGGGTCCTATGTTTAGATAAATAATATGAAGAAACTTCTATTTTATATGTTTCTTTACCTTTCTAATTCATCAAAGCTTGAATGTTTCACAAATCCTTTTAATGGGTTTATTTGTCTTTTTTGCCCGGTCCTTAAAGTCTCTACTTATAGTGCTAATAGACTTGGTGTATGTACTATTTCACCTATTTTTGAAGTTTATTTTATTTGGCCATAGCTAATTGGCACTCTGTGGTATCTAGGTTTATCCCTAGGATGAAGGTAAATGCTATTTTTTCAAGGAGGCAGTAGTGACAGGATAAATAGAATGTTGAATTTAGAACCAAGAAGGCCTGGATTTAGGTCCCACTTCCAACATTCACTAATCTGATGTGGAGAAAGTTTTGAACTATGAATCTTATTTTACTTATATTTCCTAAAATAGGGATAGTCATAGCTATACTACCAACCTCATGATGTTATTCTCCAATCCAACTGAGATAATATATGTAAAGTGTTTTCAAACATAGTTACTATATAAATGTCAGTTATTATTGTAGTTTATAAACAAAGAAATTTAAATTGTAGTTGTTAAATCAATTTGTAGTTATTTAAATGATTTATTTGCACAGCTCCTCATACTTACTCCCCAAATATTCAATCTTTCCCGCTATGCTAAATTATGATTAAGTTACAAATAGTGTGGGGATTACATCTCAATTTAATATTAAAATGACATTGCCAGTTAAATACAATGGAAAAGATGGAATTTGTACTATATTTTAAATCAGACTTAGGTTTTGTTTTTATTCTCATTCTGCTAGTACCTAGTTTGTCTTTCTGAGTGAGTAGTCATTGACCTTCTTGAAACCTCTTTACCACATCTGAAGATCCTCTTCAGATCAAAAATTCTGTTTTTTATCATTACTTTCTCTTCTTGAGAGTCATTCCCTCCCAACTCCCTATACAAACTGTGATTTAGCATAAATAAGGGAACTGAACTCAGTGTTGATATTTTGTGTTTTCCATATTCATTCAGCATCATGGGCCGGAAATTAAATGGGTGGATGGAGGCAAACCACTGTTGAGAGTTTCAACACATCTTGTTTCTACGGTGTATACTCAGGTAAATAATATCCTGGTTAAATGAATAGGAGAGCTGTGTGATTAAAGTCATGTGTTCTTCTGGAAGACAAAATCCTACTTTTTAACACTCTACTTTAAACACTGTATTAAGTTCGTGTTTATTTGTTCTTTTATTAGAGTAAAGTAATAAAAAAAACACTATTGATTTTAAATCATCAATTGTGTTTAAAGTATAGGTAGAAATAAAAAGTACAGATAAACAACAACCAATTTCCCTGTTTTTTGAGATATCTTAGAGCAATTTAATATGCTTGGTGGTTGTTCTCATTTGTCATTTCCAGTGTCATAAAGCATTATTGATTATACATGCTTAAGAATGGAAATGTTTCTCTTCCTAAAAATGAAAAAAAAATGTAGTTGCTTTTCTCTTAGCATCACGCATTTCTAACTAAAAGTAAAATGACTGGGCTCTTCAGCTAAAAGTTTTGACTTGTTTCTGAAAATTTCATTACCTTGATGCTTTTTTTTTTAATTCTCTCCTAGGATCAGCACTTACATAATTTTTTTCAGTACTGCCAGAAAACAGAATCTGGAGCTCAGGCCTTAGGAAATGATCTTGTAAAATATCTTAAGGTATCATTTCTTTTTAGTAAACATATTTTTAAAATAAGTTGGGTATTGGTGGATTTTTATCTGGGCATGAAGTGGTATTCAAGAGAAATTGACTTGAAGCCCTTTGAATATTATAGTAATAATTCACATTTCTTATCCTGTATTTTTAAGAGTAATGATGAAATAAGTGCTACTCCTGACTTTATCTGCTTCTTATCTCTAACATCTTAAATATTTTTCACTCTTTCTTCTTTCATACAACCATTATTCTTTATATAAGTCTTACTTCAATCAGTCAATATTTCCTAAGTACCCATTCTGTTTTGAGGTCTCTCGTAAGTATGATGGGAAGCAGGGGATTGTTCCTGCCTTTGAGAAGCTAATTATTTAATAGCAGGAGAAAAGACAAGTTCTAGTAGAAATCTAAGATCAAAACACAAATTTATTAATATCCTGAAGAATGTTTCCTGGTTCATTGTCAAACAAAATATGATGACTGAAGGGATCGATGTAAAATACAATGACAGGATGGATTCAGTAAAATTTTTCATGTTTTCTTACTTTTTCATACAAAGATATATATCTCAAGGTCCTTTCTGAAACAGGATATGGTCGATCTTTCTCCCATGTCCCAGCCATCTGATTATCTGTTTTTGCTATTTTCCCCCTTTCACCAAAAATATATGTTCCTATTAGATTCCTATTTGATACCTCATCTACTTTTGTTTTCTCGTAATTTCCAAACAATGGAAAGATGATCAATCATAGTTTTATATAAGTGCTTTTGGGGGCTGTTAAAAATCATTAGAAGGACTAGAGCCAGATAACATCTTTTTTGCTTTTCTATATAAACTGCTTTATTTTTATTATATTCTCCATGTTAGTAATTTTTTATTTCTTCCCAACCTTTCTAAATGCATTTTATAATTCTAGCTTCAATTCCTCTTCTGTTTCTTTAATTTCTATAAGTGCTTTTATATCATTTTTGTGATTAAAAAAAACCCACTGTTAATTCTTTCTAAAATTCTTTAAATATATTATTTTTCCATTTGAATACTTCTTTCAAGTTATTTTGTGGTGTTTTTATCCACCTTCATAATCTTGGGTATTTTACTTGTTTTGTTTACTTGGAATTTTAAAAAATTGTATTATGCTCTTTGTTTTTCTATGTTTTCATTTACTTGTTATTAATTTTTTATTATATTTCTATTTTTCTTTTCTTTTTTTTTGAGGGAAATGTGAATAACTTGGTTCCCCAAATTTCTATGTCATTTTAACTAAAAACCCTTTTAAACTTTAGCTTCATCTTTTATTCTTTCTCAGAGGAAAATCTCCTTCATTTTTATTTATAAAAGTACAAACATATAGAATAAGGTTTTAGTTTATTTATACCAAAGAAGGAAGAAAAGAGAGAATGAGAAATCTAAGATAGTATTGTCAAACTCAAACAAAAGGGGATTTAGAAAACCACAAACTAATATTCTATCATTTCATCCTCCCACCAACCCTGGGAGATAAATGCAATTATTATCCCTATTTTACAGATGAGCAAATTGAAACAAACAGAACTAGGAGAGTCATATGGGCTAGAACTGCAATGGAAAAAAAAGCCCTTAATATTCTTGGAGAATATTCTTGTCAGAGAGATGGGGAACTAACTACAAGGGAACATTGTTGTGTACAATGTTTTTGTTAGGTACAAGAGAGGGTTCAGAGATGGGTGTAAAGGCAGACCAAAAAAGCCTCTGTTGTAATGGCATCTTGGTGGCACATTGTAGTAAGTGCTAGGCTTGGAGTGAGGAAGACCTGAGTTCATATTCAGCCCAAATATTTAGTAACTATGTGACTATATATATATATATATATATATATATATCACTTAACTATTGTCTGCTTCAATTTTCTCACCTATAAAATGGGGTGATAATAACACCTACCTTGTAGGGTTGTTGTGATGATAAAACTCTCTATAAACCATAAGCCTGGCTATTATTATTATTTTAGTACAATACCAAAAGACACCAATTCTGTTTATTTATTTATTATTATTATTTATTTTTATATTTATATATATTCAATTATTATAATTTATTTATACTATTTAATGGCTACTATGTCATTCCCTATCCGTAGAGTCTGCATGCAATGGAGGGTCATGTCATGATAGCTTTCCTACCCACCATCCTCAATCAGCTCTTTCGAGTTCTCACCAGAACGACCCAAGAAGAAGTAGCAGTTAATGTGACCAGGTAAATTAAAAACACCTTATCTTTGAGCATGTCAGTTGTATGAAGCTTGTCATTCATTTCCCCATCTGGGAGTTCCCTATCCCAGTGAATCCCAGTCTGGTCCCTATCTTTCTCCCATTTATTTCTACAACTGTAATTTTTCCATCCATTTTTTGCTTTCATGTAGTGTTGATAACATCCCTGTTTTTGTCTGGTTTTGCCTTCTGAGCCTGTAATTTCATTTGCTTATGGAATTCTTAGTATGGAATTTCCTTGCACCAAATACAGATCAGAAATTCTTGTGCAGCTTAAAATCTGAGAAAATCTTCTAAACTTAAATGATTTGCCCATAGGTTGTAGCAATAGAATATAGAATAAAGGTAGGGCTTCTTAAAGTTCTGTTTATATCATGTTTTCCTTCCTAACCATCATTTTTACTCAACAGATTTGTTAATGATAGCTATGGTTAGAACTGGAATGGTTTTTCAGTATTAATGTTCATTGATTTATTTCCCCCTTTGATATTAGAGTCATTATCCATGTGGTTGCCCAGTGTCATGAAGAAGGATTGGAGAGTCACTTGAGGTCCTATGTAAAGGTATGTTGGTGCCCTCCCCTTACCCCCAATAAAAATAATCCCATGGATTTGCATTGTTAGATGCTTTGTATTTACTTATCCAAGTACATGTTTCCCCAGTAGAATATAAATTTCTTGAGGGCAGAGATTGTTATTTTGCCTTTATATTTCTAGCAGTGTGGTGCTTTCCATATAGTACACTGATGCTTAATAGTTGTTCATTTGGTGAATGAATGAATACATGAACAAATATCCTTATTCCTGGGGATATTCTTCTGAAATTGGTTTCACCAAAATTTATTTAAAACTATAGCTTTTTAATATTTACATTAAAGATATTTTCAATATCTAATGTATTTACAAAGATTCTTTTCCTCTGATACTTAAATGTCAATATCAGGGAGTTGTTGAACTCTGAGTGAACATGAAAGTATATATATTTTTTACTTTTCTTATTTTTTATGATTTTTTTAAAAATATGGCTTATCTTAGAAATGTCTTGCATGACTTCATATGTATGGGTATTATATTACTTGTCCTCTCAATGGGTGGAAAAAGGGATGGAGGGAGGAAAAACATTTGGAATTGAAAATAAAATGAATTTTTTAAAAAAAATTAAAAATAAATGTTATTATCTATGTTACATAGTTATTGCTATTGGAACCAGGGAACCCTCTTTAAAGCTTCAAGAAGTTTTTGATTTGGGATGGGTTTTTTAAAGTGCCAATAAAAAGATATTTCTGTGCAAAAAAAAAAAATAACAAACATGATTATTGAAAGAAATTCTAAATAAAGAAAGGATTTAAAAAATTTTATGAATAGTAGATTATTAAAAGAAATTTAACCATATTCCAGATAAGTTTTCAACTAATAAGATTTAAAGTTAAAACTAATTTAAAAGAAATTTAAACATATTTCAGCTAAGTTCTCAACTAATAAAGATATGTTACCAAACTGTTCTGCAGGATACTGGTTATTTGTTGACATCACTGTCAAAGATATAATAAAGCAAAAGCATAGATTCAGCCTAAAGTCAGCCTAAAGTTTCTTACATTCACGTTTACCCAGATATATTCCAGGTCCCTTTCTTCCCTATTCCCCAGTCTCCTTGTGCTTTGCATATACTAAGCAATTAATGAACGATTGCCTAATTGTGACTTAAATTTCTCTCTTCTGGCAAGCAAAGGTCTGGCTTGATGACTTGCTTGCCTAATTCCTATTACATCCTCACTTCTTCTATATGTTTCAGTTCATGGGGTAAATCTTTTCCTCTGGAACTTTTAACCACTGCATCAACCTCACCTTGAGACTATAACCAGGTGGTCGGACCTATTAAAATCTCATTTTCCTCCTCTTTCCCCCAAGTATGCTTATAAAGCTGAGCCATATGTTGCTTCGGAATATAAGACAGTGCATGAAGAACTGGCCAAATCCATGACTACGATCCTGAAACCTTCTGCTGACTTCCTTACCAGCAATAAACTCCTCAAGGTAGGTAGAAAGACTTGAGTCAGTGGTTTGTGCTGCTTAACGGTTGTTTTACAAGGATAGTTTCTTTGAGAATTCAGGAATGATGGCAATGTAAATAAAAAACCACAAAATATCCATAAAACATTATTTAAATAAAAGAAAACACCATAGCTCTATAGTACTAATGCTGAGCTACTATGAATGCAAAGCCATAGAGTAATCCAGGAGCTAATCTTAATCAACCCAAATAGGAGTCATGGGATACCATGACTTAGACAAGGTTTAAGCAAAATTCTGAAACCAGAGCTGTACAGATGACAGTGTTATATAATTGCACTCAGAGACACCCCCTCCCCATTTATTCTCCACGATCCACTCCACTATAAAAATTGTATTTAGAAACAAAACAACCAGATAGCACTCTGGAGTATAGATTTTTGTACAGGACATTGTTCTTGTTGGTTTTTCATATAATTTTATGTTTCTTTTCAGTATTCATGGTTTTTCTTTGAAGTTTTGATAAAATCCATGGCTCAGCACCTGATAGAAAACTCAAAAGTCAAGGTATGTTATCTACTGTCTGCATGCCTATACCTAGGGAGCATCCATGACCTCATCCTCGTCTAAGGGAAGGGTTGCATTTGCCTTCAGAAGTCTAATTAATGCCTTGAACTTGATTGAAGTACAAGCAAGGGTTATTTAAGATTAAGCATCTACTGATTTTTCTTGTACAACATGATAATTATGGAAACATGTATAGAAGAATTGCACAGGGTTAACATTTTGGATTACTTGCTGCTTGGGGGAAGGGTGAGGGATTGCAAGAGTGAATAATGAAAATTATCTATGCATATGTTTTGTAAATAAAAAATAAATGACTGATCTTTCATCACTTACTTTCAAATTTAGAGGCATGTGTTGCTAGGCATTTTTTTTTTCTCTTGCTGAAAGCACAGTAGCTGAGAAATTATTATTCGCCTCCAAGGTAAACCTTGTACCTCTAAATTTGAAAGAAAGTGATGAGAGATTAGGCATTCTAGACTTAATTCTTATTAGTAAGAAACTGTTGCTATTCTACCTGCATCTCCATTTCCTCATTTCTAAAATGAGACAGTTGTACTTGAAAATCTCAGTGATTTTCAAACTCCATTGGACAAATGAACAACCTATTTATAATTACTAACACAGGAGATAAGAGATCAGTTTCAGAATCAAGAAGATTTGGATTTGAGGCCTTTTTATATCAAAATATTTACTGGCTGTGTGACCTTGATCATGAGCCCTAGACTGGAAATTGTGGATGAGATCCTGAATCTGCATTAGTAGAGAGAGACTCCGCACTGCAACTGGTAAAATCACAGGCCTAACCAAAAATAATAATTTTCTAAAAACATATTGCTTGGGCAATATGAATTTTACTGATTTCTAATTTTGTACATGAGACATCAACATGTTTTCTAAATGAAAGTTGTCTTAGTCTGCCTGATTACCAGACACAACATTTAGAACTAGGAAAAAACTTGAAATGGTATCTGGATTCTAGCCCCAGATTAATCACTTTCTGGATCTCAGTTTCTTTATCAGCAAAAATATCTTTCCTACACATAGACACATGCCCTGTCCTTAGGACTACCTTACTCTGCTTCCTACTACGGGTAACTTGTTTCAAGGCTCAGATCATATACCACTGGGAAACCTTTTGCAATGTTCTTTTCTTCCTCACATGATTATAATAGCTAACTTACATAGTACTTTAAAGTTTGAAAAGGTTCTTATTTATTTAAATGATATATAAATTATATCTAAATACCAAAATTATAATGTATTTACAAATCTATTATATCTATAAATGTTATAAATTATAATATGTTTATAAATATATATATGTAATACATGTTATATATGTATAGCCTAGTACAGCAACATAATTGGTTGGTTGTTGTCCTTCCTTCTTGAAGAGGACCAAAATGAAATCACTTTGTTAGAATCGAGTTACAGTGTGTCTGATTGTAGGAAAGAACTGAGTTTTGTTTCTAAAGATTTAAGTTAAAATTCTTGCTACTTTATTGAAAATTTTGGCCAGATGACATCAATTTTTTTGTGCCTCACTTTCTGAAAAAGGATTACTTTTCCCTTCTCATTTCTCTCTGATTTCTTTTTTTCTTCTCTGATTCCTTTGAATGCCAACTAAAATCTTATTTTCTTTAAGTAAGACTCCTTTCCTGAATGTTCTGAGATCATTTCCACTTGATCTTTTTGTACACAGGTGTTTTTATGTTGTTCTTTCTCCCTGCTCCCCCCACCATTGTAAAGTCCTTGATACAAAGTATCCCTGACTCTTTGCACAGTACTTGGCACATAGTAGGTGCTTAATAAATATTTATTGACTGACATGATAACCTTTGACAGGTGCCTTCCAACTTTATATCCCAAGATATAAATCCCATAATTGAGCAAAAGTCAGTACTAGTTTCTCAAATTTTTGCCTTAGTTACATCATGATTTCTTAGTTGTTGTTGTTTTTATCCTTAAGATACCAAAAGTCTCAGGAAAAATTCTTCTATGCTCTGAAAATAACTACTAAAATGCAACTAAGAAAAATCTTTGCTATAAGTTAAGATAACTTTATGTCAAACTACATAGATTTTTTTTATGAAACATATATACTTTTAGAAATGTTAGCTAGTTATGGAAGAGAAATACCTTAGGATAAAGATGTTTGATATATTATGTTATAAGAAGGAGTCTCAAACCATTTTCTTAACTATTTCTAAAATTCTAGAATTTTTACTCTTTAAATACTTAATCTTTTAGACCTAAGTCTGGTCCCTTCATCTGGGATTAGAAAGTACCATTTCCTTCCAAATACTAATTTTCCCCTAATATATCACCTTCCTATACCTGTTTTACTTTACTTTTTTAAGATGATAGTTAGTCCACAGCAAACAAACACAAACAAACAAAATAAAACAAACAAAACAACACAAAACAAAACAAAAAGTTTCTATAAATTTTTATATTATAAACTTTTTATCTTTATTATTTTATTTTTATTCCCAGTATCCAAGACAGAACCTGGCACATAATTGTTGTTGTTCAATTGTTTCAATCATGTCCAACTCTTCATGACCCATTTGGGGTTTTCTTGGCAAAGATACTGAAGCAGTTTGCCATTTCCTTCTCCAGCTTATAGAAACTCACTGATTCTCTTTCTGTATAGGTATTATCTTAGGCCAAAACCTGAGAAAAATTCAGGAACAGGAAGAAAAAGTTTTCATATGCCACATCCAAAGAGTAAGAATTTGATTCCTGTAATGAAGAGAACTAAATTTGGGATTATACTCTTGTCTGTTTCTAGAATTTGAGAACTAAAAATCATCCCATTAGGATTCCATTTCTCACCCCCACTGAAACTGAAGAAATCTGCAAATTAGAGCATCTTTCTTTGTCGTCGCCATATGTTCAAAAACAATATTTAATAATAGACTTATTCTAAAATGGTGTAAAAATGGATTAGAAACTTCTAACTTAATAGACATGCTCAGCCAAATGTATAAACAGAGAGATGTTTGTATATGAAGGGCATTTAGGCAGCTTATCCACATATGTCTTGATTTGAGACATTCTGTAAATCTAAAGCAGAACTGGAATTCCTGTTTTCTAACAAGTTCTTCTTCAGATATTTCAGAAGAGTCAGGATTTTGGTAGTATAGTCTCTCACTTTACTAATGTATCATAAGCTATCATACTTCAGGGGACAATTTTGTGATTATCCAAAAAAAAAAAAAACAATTCTACACATAATTTCCCCACTCTGCCCCTTATACCTGGAATGAATCTTCTGGTAATGAACTTCTCTAAACTTAGCTAAGTTGGTCTTCAGGCAACAGATAACAGCATCTTCACTAGACCCAAACAAAAAGCAGATCTAAATAAAGTGGGATATCCTGAATTTGTATCACTTCATTCATACTGAAGGAAGTCCTTTTCATTTGAATTCATCTGAACTGGATTTGTGACTTGAGAGTACTGCTATTCATGGAAATGAAGAATTAAGATCTGGAATGGTATGGTAAAAGGAGTAGTTATCCTCAAGGAATGTTTATATTTAAAATTAGTACTTTATCAAACAGAATTCTGCTGATTAATTGGTAATGGACCCACCAGCATATTTAAATACACACAATTGACGATAGTTTTACAGCATCTTAAGTTTTGCAATGTGTACATGTGTATAACAAGGAGAAGATATGAGAGAATATTTGCAAAGTGCTTAGCACAGTTCCTGTTATATGGTAGAGGATACATACATATATATATATATATATATATATATATATATATATATATATATATATATATATATATAAATACACACACATACATATCCTGACACACCCCTACTTATCTCTTTCCCTTTCCTTTCCATTACATACTTCAATCAGTCCAAGCTGGTTCCTCTCCTTGGACCAAGAAGAGGTCTTTTTGGTAAACATTTTGTATTATTTGAATACATGCTGTTTCCCCCAGAATAGAATATAAGCTCCTTAAAGCCAAGAACTGTTTATTTTTTATCTTTATTATTTTATTTTTATTCCCAGTATCCAATTCAGAATCTGGGACATAATTGTTGTTCAGTTGTTTCAGTTATGTCCAATTCTTCGTGATTCATTTGGGGTTTTCTTGGCAAAGATACTGGAATGGTTTGCCATTTCCTTCTCCAACTCATTTTACAGATGAGGAAACTGAGGTAAATAGGAGTAAATGGCTTGCTCAGGATCACCTAAGTAAGTGCCTGAGGCCAGATTTAAACTCTTAACTTACTGACTCCAAGCCAGGTACCAATCCATTGCACCATCTAGCAGCACATAGTTCATATTTGATAAATGCTGTTGCCCCTCTTTGTTTAGGTAGAGGACCAATAACATCATGAGGGTGATATCTTGACTTGAGCTTGAAATGAATTTAAGTGAGGTAGAGTTGCTCAAAGTCATCAGCCTTACTCCCCCAGAGTAATTGAAGTTTAGTGACAAGACATAAGTCAAGAAAACCAGCAATGGCCTTTAGACAGCCTGGTGAGCCCCTCTTTTAGGAGGTTACCATATGAATGACAGGCCTAATTTGGACACTTGATTACTCATTGTAATCCTGAGCTCAAGGAATCCACAAGCTTCAGCATTTCCAATACATGGGTCAACAGACATGTGCAGCCATGCTGAGCAGAGAGTAAATTTTTATTTTCAGTAGTATTTTATTTTTCCAAACATATGTAAAGAGTTTTCAATATTCATTTTTGTAAGATTTTGTGTTTCAGATTTTTTTTTCCTCTTCCTTCCTTACCTCCCCCCTCCCTAAGATAGCAAACAATATGATATAATTTGAATAAGTGTAATTCTTTTAAACATATTTCCATATTTGTCATTTATGCAAGAAAAATCAGATCAAGAGGGAAAAAAACCATGATAAAGAAAAAAACAAGTAAACAAATTTTAAAAAGGTGAAAATAGTATGCTTTGAATCATATTCAGTCTCCATAGTTCTCTCTCTGGATGCTGATGGCACTTTCCATCATAATTCTATTGGAACTGCTTTGAATCACCTCATTGTTGAAAAGAGCCACCTCCATCATAATTGGTCATCACCTAATCTTGTTACTGTGTATAGTGTTCTCTTGGTTCTGTTCACTTAACTCGGTATCAGTTCATGTAAATGTTTCTAGGCTTTCATCAATTCTTATAGTTCATATACCATATTATTCAGCCATTCTCCAACTGATGGACATCCATTCAATTTCTAGTTACTTGACACTACAAAAAGGAATACCACAAATATTTTTGCATATGTGTGTCCTTTTCCCTTTTTAAAAATCTCTTTAGGATAAAAGCCAAGTAGAAACACTTCTAGATCCAAAGGTGTGGACAGTTGATAGCCCTTTGGGCATAGTACCAAATTACTCTCCAGAATGGCTGGATCCATTCACAACTCCACCAACAATGTATCAGTGTCCCTGTTTTCTTACATCCCCTCCAACATTCGTCATTATCTTCTCCTGTCATCTTAGCCAATTTGAGAGATGTGTAGTGGTATCCCAGAGTTGTCTTAATTTGCATCTCAGAGAGCAAATTTTTATAAAAATAGTTCTTTGGGTTGTTTATGATTGTGGCGGTCAATGCTATATTGAAAAGCATTTTATATTCATTTCTATAACAATTCTATGAAGGAGGTCAAAGGATTTGCTTATAAAACATCTCTAAGTAGCCTAAGCTCAATAAGAGCTGCTTTAAATGAATTGAATATTAATTACCTGATAAAAAAAATGTGAGGATTCCCTGGGAGTTTTTAAAAGAGTTCTGGGAAGGAATTATCTTGTGAGAGAGAAACTAAATGCAAAGAGAGTTGTGGGCACTGAAGTATCATCTGACTAGCACTTTTTGAGAATTATGTTTACATAGTGACTAATTTGATAGAAATATTTTTTCAACCTAATAATCATCAGTGACTCGTGCCTCTAAAAATAAAAATAAATACTCCTCAACTTGCCATTTAAAGCCTTCATAATTTGGCTTAAACATATTATTCCAGACGTATAGTACATTATTTCATGTCATAAAACCTCCATGTTCCAGAAAGAGTAAGTCACTTGGTGTTTACTCTTTTTTTGTTTGTCTAAATTCTTTTTTTCATTCTGAACATAATAATCATCAACAAACATTTCCTTGTATAAAGGAGAGAATAAGTTGGTAAAAAACTGTAAGCAAGGAGATCAATTAGGTGATACTTTTATTCATAGGTTTTGAGAAAACATGAGTATCTTAGATAATCACAAGACCAATATTTTATAACTTTCAAACATTAAAATTGATTTTGTAAAAATCAGAACTGTGATTTAATGAATATAATAAGAAAGCTACCAATGAAGCATTTCCTTTGCCAATATAGATTGCTATCTTCTTATAATCTTGTAGTCTATAATTTTGTAGTCTTTTTTGTGGGGTGGAGGTGTGTATGTGGGGGTAATGAGGCAAACAGGGTTAAGGGACTTGATCAGGGTCACACAGCTAGAACTTGTTAAAGGTCTGAAGTCATATATGAGTTCTGGTCCTCTTGACAGTAAAGCCAGTGTTCTATCCACTATGCACTTAGTTGCTTCTTATAATCTTAAAGTCTTTTAAAAAATTACTTTAATATTTAAAAGTTTAAGTTTAATGTCAATTAACAAGTAATTTTATGAATAATCTAAAAATAATAGCTTATTATTTTAATTCATTTTAAAATTTTAGTTTTGAACTTAACTGAAATCAATAAAGTGAGCATTTTCTTAGAGTTGGATGGGGGCATGGATACGTCAATTGACTAGTAATAAGTATTTATTTTAATTAGCTATAAGGAGGACTTGAAGTCAGTTCTTCCTAATTCCAAGGTCAACTCTGTTTTCTTTAAAATCTTGAATCAGTTAGTTTTCTTTAGAAATATTTAATTAGAAAAGTATTCCTGATTAAAAAAAAAAAAACCACAGCATTGAAGTACATGATCACTTCGAAGATTATTGAATTTGAGTAGTTTAATTTTAAATCTTTATATTGAGTAGCTTAATTACAAATCTTTAATTTGTTTTCTTAGTTTTAAGTTTTGAGATACTAGAAACCTATCTACATACCTTATGTGTAGTCTCCTGCTTTGAAAATAATATTTAGGACGTATTCTAATTAAAATTATTAGAATCTTGTATTCTTAAAAGTGTTTTTCCAAAGAATCTGCAGGTTTTCAACTTTAAATAATAAGTATTTGTATTAATTTTTTTTTAGTTATTACGAAATCAGAGATTTCCTGCTTCCTATCATCATGCAGTTGAAACAGTGGTTAATATGTTGATGCCGCATATTACTCAGAAATTCAAAGACAATCCAGAGGCTGCAAAAAATGCCAACCATAGCCTTGCAGTCTTTATAAAGGTGAGTGCAATGGAATAGTAATGCTTGAATTAAGTCAGCAAGCATTTGAGTGCTTACTATGTGCCAGACACTATATATAATAATATAAGAAATATATTATAAATATGATATAAGAAATATAAGAGAAAAAAGACTTTTTCTCAAGTAGCCTACATTCTGGTCGGGGAAGACATTTCTTTAAAAAGGGAACTGAAAGATTGGGGGCAAAGGCATCAGGAGCACAGCTAAGAGAAGAAGCAAGGGTGAGTGGTCCAGGCCCTTTCTTGATGGAGGTTCTGGAAGGACTACATCAACAGGAGAAGGATGCTGCAGGAATGGAGGAATGTTCCAGGATGAGACTAATGTAGGGACTGAGGGAATATCTGTGCAGGAAAACATCTCAGTCATAGTGGCCAAGTTGGGAGAGTAAAAACAGAGCTAGTGAGGCAGGGGTGAGTCTGAAGGACCATCTCTTTTTTTCCCCTCTAACTTTATTGGTTAGCAGATTCCTTGAATATCTAATAGCATTTAGTATGCCTAGACTTATTTAAATTAAATGTTGTTATTAATGCTTTAAAAAAAAAGAAGTAGAAAGCTTCAGAAAATATTTTCACTTTTTTCTCTCTTGTTACAGAGATGTTTCACCTTTATGGACAGAGGCTTTGTTTTCAAACAGATCAACAACTATATCAGTTGTTTTGCGCCTGGAGATCCAAAGGTAGCTAGTCTCTCTTGTCTTCCCTAGATTTTTGGAAATTTTCTTTTCTCCTCTCATATTCACATTTAGAAATCCTTTCATTTCTCTCACTATTCATATCAGAATTTTCTATGAGATTGAGCTCATCTACTAGTGGGAGATATATTTTTGTACTCCTAGACCCAGGAGGGGGTGGGAAAAAATGGGAGGGAGGGAAAAGAAAGTATGAATTCCCCCCCCTATTTTTTAGATTATAGGAATACATATTTATAGCTAGAAGGAATGTTTGAGATTGATTAGTCCAACTTCCTCATTTCCCAAATGAGGCCCAGAAGTTAAATGCCTTGCCTGAAGTCAAACATTGTGCCATATCTTGAAATATCCCCCTGCCTTATTGCAAAATAAGAAGTATATATTTTCCTTCGCATGTAGGATCTTAAAAGATTCCAAATACTGGGATTATTCATATCACTAATCATAGACCTAAAAGGCAATAGGGTGGGTTAGGGTTCAGGTGTTTTGATTAAAAAATAATTTACTCCAGTGATTTTTGGGCTTGTAAATTTTACTAAACATGTTTCCAAGAGAATCAAAGGAATGAAGTCAAAAGGATGAGGGTGCTTGGTTTTAATAAGTATTCTTATTTATGATGTTCAGCAAAGTGTCCAATGAATTAGTGAAAGTCATTATTTACAGCTAAATCATTTTTCCTGCAGACCCTTTTTGAATTCAAGTTTGAATTTCTTCGTGTAGTGTGCAATCATGAACACTATATTCCTTTGAATTTGCCAATGCCATTTGGAAAAGGCAGGATTCAGAGATATCAAGGTAACTCATTCCTTAGCTGTACTGCTATTAAGTAAAGAATAGATGTGTATTTATGATGTGTGGGGAAATTTCAAATGTGTGATTAAGATATCTTGAACTTTGAAAGCTGCATAAATAGCTTATGAAGATGGCTTCCTCCCCCCTGAGGCCGATTGTGAGGAAACTGTATCTGTAGAAAATCACTGAATTTCAAAATATTTTAGGTAATGAACCTAGTCAGTTTATCAAGAAATAAGATAAACTTGTGGCAGAATGTAACTTTTTTCCTTTGTAAATTTTCTTTGCTTGAATAACAAAAATCCATTTTACTTATGGGAGCTTATTTTTTGTTTGTTCCACTTTATTTCCTTTTTTTGTTTTTTTTTTTTTTTTTTTTTTATGACTTAGCTTTTCTTTCACCAACTGTGGAGTCGCATGACACTCCTATAGGTAGGTGTAAGGTGTGGCGTTTGCTCTTTCTTGCATTTTCCTCTTTTAAAAAGAATGCAAGTGCTGCTAATTCCGTTTGCTGTTTGTTTAGAACTTTCCTGAGCTCTCTTAGTTTCAAAAAACTTAGTGACAAACCAGTTAATGTGCACTTTATGGTAGCACCAGGAACCTCCAAAGGAAGATCAAGACCCTTTGCCTAAGGTGCATTAGGAACTCTAGAGCATCCCTTTCAAGGAGAGGAAGGACCCCATTTGTGATCTGACCCCATGTATTAGCTTTTCATATTCTCACAGCCAGCCATATACACAAATAATGTATTTCATTTACATGCCTTTTTTTTTGTTTGTATGTTGTGTTTTGATATAAATGTTCAGTATTCTCCATGAATTTGAAAGGAATGTGTAATTCATCTCTTGTCTCCCCTTTAATGAAGAAAGGATCACAACCAATTAATTCTTGTCCTCATTAGTGAATCATTAATCACATTTGATATCGTATACCAGCCAAAGTAATATCTATTGTGTTTAGCATCCTCCAAGTACATGTGGAGGAATGTTGATTATTTGTTAATGAAGAAGAGAAGCAGGTGCATAATATAAAATCATAACTCCAAAATAATTTGGTTTTGTAATACAGATATGAACAATCAGATATACTCATTCTAGTATACATACAGAGGTTCTCAACAAAGAGAAATTTGCTCTAGTCTGGCTGACCCAGACTATAAGCTCAGGTGGGGTAGGTGCTATATCTTAAGAATCTGTCGCTTTCAATGTCTTGTATAGTACACTGCATACGGTAGATGCTTAGTGATTGAAATATCCTTTTATTATACTACTATAAACATTAGATAAGTATCTAATGATTTGATTTGAATTGAGAAGGCATTGTTCAGTTGTGTCTAACTCTTCATGTTCCTATATGAGCTTTTCTTGGTAAAGGTAAAAGTAAAAACCATTTTAATGGTTTTTCATTCCCTTCTTTAGTGGATTAAGGCAAATAGAGCTTCTAAGTGATTTTTCTACTGTCTAATAAATACCTGAGCCCAGTTTTTATCTCAGATTTTCCCAACTCCACAACTTGCACTTTATTCACTGTGCTGTCTAGCTTCCTTATGGAAAGTACACTCAAGAATAATTAAGATTTGTCTGTATGAGGTACAGATGCAAAGGGTGGAAGCAGTCTTTGCTTTCAAGAAATTAACAATTTAAGAAAAGTCAGTCATTTAATTAAGCTACTGCTTATTTATTAAGTCAATCATTATTAAGTGCCAGGTACTATGTTATATAGATATAGATAATAGATATAGAAAGAGGTAAAATAAAGTCTCTGCCCTCAAGGAACTCACCATTTAATGGAGGAGGCAATAACTAAATAAATATGTTCAAACAAGATATATTAAGGATAAAGAAGAAATAGTTAATAGAAAGAAAGTGCTAGAAGGGGAAAAGGCTTTGGGAAAGGTTTTCTCTAGAAGATGAGTTATTGAGATTTAAAGGAAGCCAGAGAAACTAGTAATCAGAAATTAGAAGGGAGGGAATTCTAGGTATGGGAGACAGCCTGGGAAAGTGCCCTGAGCTCTACCAAAAGGTAGAGTATATTTTCAATAGTAAGTGGTGACATAAGCAGTTCCAACCCAATAATTATGTAGCTTTTTAATTTGGGCTGTTTTTTTTCTACAACAAATTAGAGGGAAAGATTCCTATTCTCACTTTTATGAAAGTTGATTTATTGTCCAAAGCACTGACCTAATCTACCCCTCAAGCTTCTATGTCTGTAGGAAGCTATCAAAATTCTGTTTTGTTCCCCTTTGGTGCAAAACAGAATCAGCAGGTGTGTACTCTTGCTGTTTCTCTCTTTTTTCTATTTTCTTCTCCCCATTTTTCTTTTTTCTCTTCTTTTTTTTTAGATCTTTACTTTTTTGCCTCTCCATTTCCTCTCTTTTTCTTCCTCTTTCTAAACTTTTTAAATATTTGCTCTGAGAAATAAGAATGATTTAATACACTGGAACCCTACTTTCTATAATAATTACAGTGATATTTTAGCTACATCTACACACACTAGCAATTGTTGCATTATTTGAATAGATCTTTACATAAAAACATTATTCAGTCACATGAATTAACATTTCAGTGATACTGTAAAATTTTTATCAATCTGTTTTCATCTCTTTAAGATGTAGAGAGCACCTTAAAGTAAAATAATGTAGAATTGTAAGAACTCTCTTTTAATATATCCTTCCATGACTTAAAAAAAATTACTATTTGTCTAGTAAAATAATTCAGCAGTTAGATCCTGGTTAATAGAGTTTGAGAAAATACTTGGGCTTTTTATGTGACCACCTTATCAATAATTCTATTGCCAGACTTCTTTCTCTGGTCGTTTTCTCATGTTTTGTAATACAAAGCAGCCTAAGGTCAGGTGATAGCTCTTAGTTGTGATTCTTTCCATAAAGTCTCCACATTGATATCTCCCATGTAAACCTATATTAGATATAGATATAGATACATAGTTTTTTCTTTGAGAGATTAAGTGATCCAATTTCTGACTCATGGTTTGGATTTCCAGGCTTCATATTCACTAAACTATAAAAGTAGTCACTTGGTATAGATGAACATTCTCTGTGTTCTGCTTGATTTAGCTGGAAAGAGTTATAAACTTTTTTTAAGTCCATCTTACAAATAGATCTAGGTGATTTCAAAGTCTGATTCTTTTTGTACAGCAAAATAACTGTTTGGACATGTATACATATTGTATTTAACTTATACTTTAACATATTTAACATATATTGGTCAACCTGCCATCTGGGGTAAGGGTTGAGGGGAAAGATGGGAAAAGTTGGAATAAAAGGTTTTGCAATTATCAATGCTGAAAAATTACCCATGCATATAACTTGTAAATAAAAAGCTATAATAATAATTTTTAAAAAACGAAAAAAAAAAAAAAACCAACAACAAATAGACCTAGGTGGGTTGCAGCTAGATAGTGAAATGGATAAAGCACCAGCCATGAAGTCAGGAGGATCTTTGTTCAGATGCTGTCTCAAACACTTAACACAAGCTTTGTGACCCAGGGCAAGTCATTTAACCCCAATCACCTCACCAAAAAAACCCAACCAAACAAAACCAAACTAAAACAACCAAAAAAGCCCCAAACCAATTAGACCCAAGTTTTAAGACCTAAAACTGATAGAACATCAGTCCTGGAGTCAGGTAAAACCTGAGTTCAAAAATAGCTTTAAACACATAAGAACTGGATGATCCTGGGCAAGTCCCTTCATCCTGCTTGCCTCAGTTTCCCCATCTGTTAAATGAGCTGTAGAAGGAAATAGCCAACCACCCCAGTACCTTTGCCAAGAAACCCCCAATAGGGTCATGAAGAGTTAGACACAATTCAACAATATAAGTAGACCTAAGTTTGTATGGTGAAAGATTAAAATCAGTTTCCATTGTTTCTCAAAAAAAAAATTATGAATGTGATAACACTACTTTTGCCCAAAATAGATGATACGTTTGCTTCTTTCTCTCATAGAATAAGCTTTTAGTTAATATTTGTTGTTAAGCTTGCTGATGGTTTGTTAGTTTGGTTTGTTGTGTGCTGCTCATTTTAGTTTTAGCTTCTATTGATCTGTTTGCTTTTAGAGAAGCATAAATATTGATTAGGTAATGAGCACATTGCTGTCAGTATATGATTAATGAAGTTACTTCTGATTTATATAGCTCATTATATAAGTGTCAATTTATATCCCTCTTCACATTTCCCTGTGGAATTTAATAGAGTGCATATTGTGCTAATAATGAGTAAAACAGGAAAAGAATAAATATGGTGGTTAGAAACAGGTGGATATAACAGAATAAGACATTTTATTCAACCACCACACATTAAATCAGTTTTCTTAATTACATGTATATTAATTACAGATGACTTCGATCCTTCCATTGAACTATGATAAAACATTTTAATTTTTATTTCATTGTAATAGCATTTCATTTTCATGCTGTCTGTACTGTATGGTGTACTAAAACATCAGTATAGACTCATTAACTTGGTAATTAAGTTAGGAGCAATTTGTTATAAAGCCAAATCAAGGATTTGTATTTAAGTTTATTTAAATTTAAATTAATTCCTAAAAGTTAAACAGACATAAAAGAAAATTGGTTTCTTCATTAGAGCAGTTTTCTACTCAATTAATTCTTAAAGATTTGAAGCTAAATCTAATAATTTAACTTATTTTGGCATGAATAGGTTACAATAGATAAAAGGGGAGTATGTTTGATTTTTGTTTTCAATGATTAAAATTATGTTGCTTGTTCCCTAATTAAGTTAATATTCACTCTTATTTTAGACCTTCAGCTTGACTACTCATTAACAGATGAGTTCTGCAAGTACCATTTTCTAGTGGGCCTACTGCTAAGGGAGGTGGGAAATGCCCTACAAGAATTCAGGGATGTCCGGCAGATTGCAATTAGTGTGTTGAAGAATCTGTTGATCAAGCATTCTTTTGATGACAGATATGCTTCAAGGGTGAGTTTCCTGCAATGGAAGATAGAAGATTATAAGATGTGAGGTTTTTTTCAGGTTTTATAAAAAATTTAGCTAATTATATTTATTGGAATCTTCTCCCTCCTCCCATTTGCTTCCTGGAACCCATAGTTCAAATTAAACGCTGCTTATTTACAGGATTCCTTTCCTGATTCTCCCATTTGATAATAATTATCCTTTCTACTTCAAGACTTTCCCCATCATGGTTTCCATATAGTACGGATTGGCGTAAGAAATTAAATGAGAATTTGGGGGTAATTGTGTGGAAGCTGCAGACAACATGTGATGGCCAATAGATAACACAAAAAGTTTAGAAACTCATAAAATACATGTATAGTATTATATAATATCAACCCAAAGTTTATTTTTAAAAAATGTATTGTATACACCCCATAAAAGAAAAAATATTCTGATTTCTTCTCTGGTACTAAGGAAGAGCCAAAAAATTTTACATGGATTTTCCAGATCACAAGGGCATGCTGTGCTGTCACCCCTGCAATGTGGAAGAGATCCTTGTCACCATGTGAATTTATTATTTATATATCCTGCATTTATTTGCAAACATATTGTATCCCTAAGTCATTGAAGGGTAAACACTGTATTTGTATTTTTAATACACTGTATTCTGTATGCTTAATAAGCACCTACTGTGTGTCTGAGAGACACTTGTTAAATAATGTGTCCATAGAACATTAAATGAATCTTATATGTATGATTTTTCTGTTAAGTCACAAGACTATTAGATAGCACTAGAACAAAGCATACCATGCTCACAGCTCAAACCAGAGTAAACTTCACTTGGGAAATGTTTAATAAAATAAATTGTTTAAAATTGTCACATAAGTAATATCGTTATAAAAATACACAAATAATGTCAATTTATGGATTTCTAAGTCAGTAATATTTGTTTGACATCACTGCTGTTGAATAATCTTTCTCTTAAGTTCTCATAGTGAATAGTAAGCGAATTTGGGTGTTTGTGTCTTATTTCAGAGCCACCAAGGAAGGATTGCTACTTTATATCTACCTCTATTTGGCCTACTAATAGAAAATGTCCAGAGAATCAATGTGAAAGATGTGTCACCCTTCCCGGTTAACCCTAGCACCGTAAGTGAGCATTTTGGCTGGTCTATCATATTAGTGGTGCAGTAAGATCTCAGTGAACTGCATTGTGTAGGGAATGAGAAATTCTCATTAATTAGATTTTATAGTTATTAGAATTTTCAGGTTCCTCATCCTGTTCCTTCAGTCTATAACCAACTTTTAGTAGGGATGAGACTTCACATCTTTAATGTACTTCTTCCTAACTTGTCAAAATCATGTCATCTTTTCTGTATCATTTGGTAGTCACAAATTTTGTTTATACTCAGTGATCAGAGACTATAATGGGATCAAGTCATGGAAAGTCCCATAGATTTTGGATTTGAGAGTTTGGATTTTTTTTATTTGGATTTGATTTGGATTAAATCATAGATTTTTGGATCATAAGGAAGAAGGAAGGTAGAATATACCTGAGGTAAGTGTTGACTTCAGTGATAACATGGAGGACAAGTGGGAATTGATTCTAGTTCATAATCCAGACTTTGCTCCTTATCACTTCTGTTATAATATTTTTGTTGTTCAGTTGTTGTAGTCATGATCAACTCTTTGTAGTTGATCACACACATATATATGTGTGTATATATTTACACACACACATACATAAATATGAATATATATATATATATATATACATATACATATACATATATATGAGAGTTGGTACTAGAAGGCAGTGTGTAATAAAATGGATTTGGAATTAACAGACGTGGATTTGATTGTTCATTCTGCTGCTTACTTGCTGGTAGACCTCAGACATTCACCTCCTTTTTGCTCAGCTATGAGATGAAGTGATTAGATCAGTGTTTCTCTAAGTTATTGGTCTCAGAACCTTTACATTCTTAGAAATTATTGAGGACCTCTCCCAACCTACTGAGAGCTTTTGTTGATGCAAGTTATATCCTTATTTATTGTATTTGGAAATTAAAATGTCTTTATATTGTTAATACTATTTTTGACCTCACAGATTCCTCTGAAAGGACCTCCAGAGTTCCCCATACTAGACTTGAAGATAATCCTGCAACCCCTTTCAGTCCTCTGATCTTATTATGTCCCCCATCTACAACATTCTTGTGCTTCCCAACAAAGCCAATATGAGTCCTCATTCATTGAATGTCTCTTTTGTCATTGTCAGTGTTAAGTCGGTCCCCTGAAAAATGTATTTGCTTTCCCTTTGCTGTTTCAGCCTCTTCTCATCTGTAATGTGATCCATTCTTCTCAGGGCTTTTAAAACATTCATGTACTTCAGCCCCTTTAATTCTCAGACCTCTTCATTCCCAAGATCACAATATTGTATTTCTTCTTATTCTTTCTCCTTCCTTCATAAACTTTGGTTTGGGGAATGGGTCTCTAATTTGCTTTGGAAATTGTAGTTTGCCTTCTTTAGTAACTGACATCAAAAGTCTTTCATTCAGGTAAATTCAGAAGCCATGTACAGGTTTATCTCCTTTTCCCCTTTTCTGTTTTCTCTCTTTAACAGATGCTGTCTAACTTCCAAGGAATTTGACATTCTATTTTTGCTCTAATATCTTCCACCTGGCCCCCTGCTCTCACCTCTCTCTCTGGGAAGCCTTGCTTCCATTCAGGATTGAACTTGAGTGCTGTCTCTCCTCCATCAGAGCTTTCCTGATACCCCCAGTGGCTAGTGATCTCTGCCTTCCCTAAATTTCTTTATATAGTATTTGCTTTGTGTACACGATGTGTCCCAAAAGTCTCAGTGCATTTTTAATCTATAAAACCACGCTAAGAATTTTTGCAATACCTTCTTTCATAGTCCTTTATATATATAAGTATTGCCTTCCCCTCAATAGAATGAGGCTCCAGGGAAGCAAAGCTTTTTTTTTTTCCTTTTTCCTTTTTTTCTTTGTATCTCTAGCTCCTAATACAGTACCTTTTCTTCATAAATGTTTCTTGAATTGAATGACCTCTCCCCTTGCTCCTCATTCTATTTTCTAAATCCTTAAAGATCTTTTAAATGTCCTCATTTTTACTTCTACATTATGAGTAAAAATAGTAATTTATTGTTCAGACATTTTCTGGTTGTGTCTGACTGTTCATGATTCTTTTGGGGTTTTCTTGGCAAAGAAACTAGAGTGTTTTGCTACTTCCTTCTCTAGCTCATTTTACAGATGAGGAAACTGAGCTAAACAGGATTAAATGATTAGTATAGAATTAAATTTGAATTCTGGAAGATAAGTCTTAATAAAATATTCAGTTAGACGTTCACTTAACATGTCAAATTCAGTCAAAAAAATTCAGTAATAATAAATAGCAATAAAATAGTAGTAAGCTAACTTTATATATAACAATTCGAGGTTTGCAAAACCCTTTACAAATATTATCTATTTGATGCTCACAGTAACCCAGTGAGGTAGATGCTATCATTATTCTCATTTTGAAGAAACACAAAATGAGGCTGAGAAGATTAAGTGACTGGCCTAAAATAATACATCTAATAAATAACTATGGCAGAATTTGAATTCAGTTCTTCCTGCTTCCCAGTTCTGTGTTCAAATGAGGTAATCACCTACTTTGACATTTGACATTTCTTCATATGCTTCTGTTTTTCCTTTTTTATCTCTTTGGCTTTTATCTGTGATCACCCTCACATGTTTTCACAGATTGTCCTTTTAAGTTTAATTTATTTATAATATTATAATATTTTATGATAAACCTTTTTTTTTCTATAACAGTACTTTATTTTTCCAAATACATTCAAGGATAGTTTTCAACATTCGCCTTCGTAAAACCTTATGTTCCAGATTTTTCTCCCTCTCATCCCCACTCCCATTTCCCCTAGACAGCAAGCAATCTGATATAGGTTAAACATATACAATTCTTCTAAACATATTTCCATATTCATCATGCTATGCAAGCAAAAGGGGGAAAAAACAAGAAAAAAAAATAATCAAACAAACAACAAAAGAAAGGTGAAAATACTATACTTTGATCCACATTCAGTCTCCACAGTCCTCTCTCTGGATGTGGATGGCTCTTTCCATCACAAGTCTGTTGGAATTTTCTTGAATCAACTCATAGTTGAAAGAACCGTGTCCATCACAGTTGGTCATTGTGAGAAACTTAATTATGAAATTATCTAAATATGCTTAGTTACTATTTACATTTAAATTAATTCATTAATTTTAACACATAAAGAATAACACTTTTTTAGACTTTCTGTCTCTAAGAACCCATAAGCATTTTGTGACCATTTATTCTTACTCACTTTTGCATATAGGGCCTCTATGTTTTGTTTTTTAAAATTCTCTTTTGTACAAGAGTAAAATTTTGGTCCTAACTTCTTTAACTCTGTCATATATCTAAATCGTGAAAGCTTAGTCAACACATTATATTGTCTGCACTGCTTCAAAAGTTTTAAGCAAGATTTATGGTTAATTAGGTCCAGGCTGTTCTTTTCTGGGGAAAGAATCTGTGGTTTTTAGAGGATTTATGCTACCATCTTGGCAGTAAATAAATACCCTTAAAAATTGTGTCCAGAGCCTTTTGCATTTTTTCTTTTAGTATGGAAGTTTCCCATAATGGTAGAGAAGACCAAGTCTTTGCAAAACTGAAGCAATAATCATGAGAATTTGGGTCTTTTAACGTGGAGAATATTGTTTAGACTAGCAAGGTATACCTATTTTCTCCCCTGAATTATCAAAATAGTACTCATCTATTTGTTCATTATATTTATTGGGCAACTATTATGTAATTCATGCAGGTTTTTGTATCTAAAGAGGTTATTGTAAGACCACAGTTAATTTAGAGAGTACTGTTGAGACTTTTCTATAGGACCACAAGTATGTGGTTATAAAAGTTGGAAGTGAATAATACTCTCAACCAACACCTTCATTCTTGTTCATAACTTCCCTTATAATAGTCTATAGAGCAGACATTCTTAATTTTTTGTTTGTTGATATCTCTTGGGGTCATCTGGGGATGCTTATAGATTCCTTCTCAACATAGTTTTTTTTAATGTATTAAATAGAAGACATTGGATCACAAAGGAAACAAATTATATTGAAATAGAATTATCAAAACATTTTAAAAAGAAATTCATGGACCCTAGACCAAAAACCCCTAATCGAAGGAGCAATGCAGTATATTGAAGGCATTTCTCAGGATCTTTCATATTTTGTGACTATCATCACAACATTCACAACAAAACATAAGGTCTTTTATATCCTTTCTTGCTAATGAGTTTTCTTCAGTACTGAGCTGCAGCCTACTTGCATCCTCCATGTATCTATTCCATGCTTTTGGGGGCAGCTCTCATTGAGATTCTTGAAAAATCAGGGGATTCCATGATTGATAACCACTTAGCATCAGGAGGAGAATCATTGTATTTAAACTAAACAAATCAAAAACAACAACAACAACAACAAAAACAACAACTCTGAACTTGGCAACAGAGAGCAATTTGTGATTGTCAAAAATGCTAGGTAATTTCCGAGTTTAGAGCCAATATTCCTGGGCTTACCACCTTTAGTATCTGTGCAAGATATTAATAACTCACTTTTATATAACACTTGAAAAGTGTTTTTCAAATAGTTTCTCGTTTTAATTCTCATAGCAGATTTATTTTAAAGATAAGGAAACCAAGACAGCATTCAAGCCAAATGTTTAGGGTCACACAACTGCTAAGTGTCTAATACTGGATTTGAATTCCTTTTTCTAAATCAAGATCCAGTGCTCTATCCCACTGCATCACTGCCTCTGCTATACACATTGATAGACAGCCTAAATAAGGTTGTAAAGTCAGGTCCAGAAAAAGGAGAAATGCAAGTTATCCTGAAACTCAGGTGAAGAGGATAGAACCTTGACTACCTTGTTTACTTTATTTCACCCAATCCAATGATGTATCTGCAAAAGTTACTTGAAAATCTAGAAACACTCTACAAATACAAGTTATTCTCAAGGATATTCTCAAATTGTAAATATGTTACATTTTCTTTCCTTCTCTCCCATTTCTACCCTTATGTCATTCCTCATTCTCACTTCAATTGCCTTTTTTCCCACTTTCTCCTAGTTAGTGTGAGGTTGTTCATAGCTTGTTAAAAGAAAAAAAAAGTGCCCTCACACTCCCCAAAATGGAATGATTTTAGAATAAATACAAACTGTTCGATAATAATTTTAACTGTTTTTCCCCCTTTTCTCTCTTTTTTGGGGGCTGAAAGAATGTAAAGGATGAATCACTAAGTATGCCGACTGCAAATCCATTAGTAACCCCACAGAAATCAGGAAACACACTGGATAACAACCTGCATAAAGACCTCTTCGGCGTTATCTCTGGCATTGGTAATGCTTTTTACACTGTCTACCTTAGTTTTAATTTTCTGCCAAAATGATTTTCTTTTAATGTCTGAATGCATGAATTAACATTTTTAAAGCATGAGTTTCTGCTTTGAATTTTTTCTTTTGTGTTTTTAATTGGGGGAAGGGGGGGGGGGACCTAGAGCCTTCCAGTACTAGATTGACATGATGATTCTAATTTATATAGAAATGCAAGTTAAACTTTTTTATGGCTTAATTATAATATTTGGAGCCTTTATATTGCTATAGGTTTTCATTCAATGTTTGACATTTTAACTTAAAATTTTGTTATTTATGCTTTCAGAAAATTAGGTTGGAGGAGGGAATCAAAGATAGATTGTACATTGTCTTGATTTAGAACAAGAAAGTTTTACGTTAGATATACAGGAGAACATCTTGAAAGAAATAATGATGTGTTGCTGGTGACATTTTGTAAAATATCCTTCAGTAGGAAGAATGTAGAATGTCTTGAATTGTTTAAAGGAATTCCAGCATAAGGGAGGAAAGGATCAACCTAGGTCAAGGTTTTAACTGGGTGGGGGTTGCAAATTAGGTCCCTTCATGTATGCCGAGAGGAAAATATGTTACTATGTTGATCCTTTACTATGTGAGATGTTGGTCCAGATCCAGGGCTAGAGAAATAGTGGTAATTAAATTGTCACACACACTTTTACAGTCTGTCTCTTTCTTTCACATCCCAGTCTGGATTGATTTTAAATTGTATCATGGCTTGCAGATAAGCCTTGGAAAGGTTGCCTGAGATCACACTCTGAGTCTGGAGAAAAACAAGGATGAAGTCCTGGATTTCTTTACTTCCAGATGTACATTATACAGTTTTGTGAAATCTAAATTTCAAACAAGCTATCTCTATTTGCGGCGTGCTTGTTTGAGAATGTCATGGTATCAGAGACTGGGAACCAGAAAGGGCATCCAAAGCCCATTAGTTTACCCTCTCATTTCACAGATTGAGAAATTGAGCTTCAGATAGGTAAAATTACTTTCCCAATATCATTAGTTAGTTGCAGAGCCTGATTTTGTACACAGATTGCATTCTTTTCCTCTCACTGTACCACCTCTGTGCTGACTTTGATGCATTTATGTAGCACTTAATTAAAATGATTTGGCTCCCCACTCACTTGTGTTTGAATTCCACTGTCCATGTCACATTTCATGGGAAGTCTCTGATACACATCCAGACATATTCTCAAGTGTCAGATACATTCTTCACAGCTGAAAAACTATAGACAAAACCCAAATCAAAAATTTACATCCTTAAGTTATTGGTTTCCCTCCATTCAGTTAGCCTGTTCATGAGCTACTTCGTCAAATGTGAACTTGTTCTTTTACTCTGTGAAAAATTCCAGTTGATTTGACTTCAAGTACTTATCTTCTAGCCAGACTTCTCCTTAAATCTTTGCCTTATAGACACTCAGTCCTGCCCACATAGATTCCTCACCAGATGGTCTTATCTCGTTCAAAATGTGGCATATGCAAGGATGCTTGAAACCTGCTGATTTGTTGCTCGGCTGAAGTTTGCACTATGATTAGCTTAGTTTTAAATAACACATATTTTTTTGTCTTAGGTATGCCTCCTCTACCCTTGCTTTTCTCCATTATTCCCTGCAATCCGCATGGTGATTAAAGTGGGGGAGAATCTTTTAAGTCTTTATTTCATTTGCATGCTATTTATCAAAGATTTTTTAGTCATCTGTAGAGTCCAACTGTTGAAAACATGAATGCATTTCTCTGCTATGTAAGTTAGTTGAATTTGAGTCATTATACCACCATCTGTTTCCTTGAGACTAGGATGCTGGTTCTGGAATTCAGCCTTGATTTCTGAGATTTTAGGAGCTCTTTTATTTAGAGACCCTCAATCTTAAAATGATACTGAAAGCCTAAATCCTATCTAGCAAACCAGAGCTAAGTCAAAGAAGGTCAGAAAGACCCTGTGATTATCTCTTATTCTGCTTTCCATCTGTCCACAAGAATAAAACAGCTGAGAGTTTTGTCATCTCATCACCTTTCTCTCCTGTGACCTCCAGCATGCATAGTTCTTGCTGTCTGTATGGCACAAAATGGGGAAAATCAATAAGCCTCCTATTCTTGGATTTTTTTTAATGCTTTTCAACTTCTGTTTCTATTTTCACATTTGTCCCCCCCCCCCTTTCTTCGTCTCCCTCTCCCTCTTCCCCTTCTCCTTTTCCCTTTTCTTCTTTCCTTCCCTCTCCCTCTTCCTCTCCTTCTCCCTCCTTTTTCCCTTTCTGTCTTCCTCTTCCTCTTCTTCTCCCCCTCCTTCTCCCTGTTCCTCTCTCTCTCCCTCCCACCTCTCTTTTTTTCTCTTCTTTTTTCCTTCTTCCTCTCCTTCCTTCCTCTTCCTCCATAACATAATAAGAAGAGTTCTGGACTTGGAACTGAGGGAAACATGAACCTGAACCTCTAAGCCTTAATTTCTTTTTCTGCAAAATAGGGAGAGTAATCATAAGATCATAGATTTTGGCCTGAAAAAAACCCTTATAAGCCATCAAGTCCAGTTCCCTCATTTTATATGATGAGGAAACTATACCTGAGAGAGATAAAGTGGCTTATCCAGGGTCACCCATCTAGTAAGTAAGTGTCTGAGGCAGGATTTGGACTCAGTCTCCAGGTCCAGTATTCTATCCATTGTGTTACTAGTTACCTCATGCTTCATAGTTTCTACCTTACAGTGTTGGGAGGATAAAGGTTGGCTGAGATAAATTCAACATGGGAGAAGATTTGGCTCTAATAGAAAGAGCTGAGCCCTTGGAATCAGCTGACCTAGTTTCCAGTCTCACTTCAGATATTTCCTAGATGTTTGCCCTTACATAAGTGTTTTTTTTTTCCTCACCTACAAAAAATGGTACTCCAGTACCAACTCATGTGCATCAATATGACATGAAAAACATTTGCAGTGTATAAGTTTAAGCTGCCATTATCTAAACAACATCTGGAAACAATGGTCCCCACCATTCAGCTTTGTACTTAAGTCTCAGGGATGGCTGAAATTAAATGCTGGTGTCTGGAGTTGGTTTGTCAGTCAGTCAATAAACATTTATTAAGCACCTGCTTTGTTCCAGGCACTGTGCTAAATACTAGAGACAAAGAGAAAGATAAAAGATAGTTTTCCAAAGAACTCAGAAATTAATGGGGGAGGCCACCATGCAAAATAAACTGTACAACTGAGACTATGAAAAATAAATCGGAGAAAATCAACCAAGAGAAGACACTGGTCAAGACTTGTACCCTTGCCTCCACTGAGGCAAAAGACTTTGCTTGGAATTGCTTTTGACATGTTCATTATTATGCCAGGAGTCAATTAATTAAGAAATGCCACAAATATGTGACTCAGTAGAAAGTTTGGGCATGAATCCAGATCTAATCCTGCCCCCTGCCTGCCATTACAAAAAAGCCAGAACTCAGGTAGGTGAGTGCTTCAGTCTCATGAACAGCTGTCAGACCTATTGAATTGCAAATGGCCTGTCCCTTCCCAGGTGATCAGTAACCTAAGCCCAGTAACTGTGGCTTCAAATTGATATTTTGTATCTTAGGCTGCTGCCTACATTTGCAAGACTCCAGTGCCAAAAAAACATTGGACGCCATCTGCAAAACCAAATGTCAGTCATTTCTGGTTAATAGCTTGCCCTTTGTGACTGTAATCGGCAAAGTAAATGTGCTTAAGCTTATAGCAGTTAACCTGTGGTTTTAGGAGCCTCTCGATAGTGGAAATACTGCCCTGACCCCAACTCATTATGACTATCACAGAGAAGCAAAAGCACTAATTATGTCTCCAGAGGCACATTTTTTTCACACTAGCCCCATAATTTCTTGCTCCAAGCAGCATGATGTCACTAACAGAAGAATGTTAGATTTGGGTCCAGGGTCTAGTTTATTTCTGATATTTACTTATATGATCTTTAGCAAGTCCCCATCCTCCATGGGACTTAGCATCCTTGTCGGTAACATGAGCAAGTTTGGGCTTCCAGTATGTAAGGGCTGATTCTTTAGTTTATTCTTGAGTTGGCAGAGTGAATGGAATTAAGATTTGGAATCAGAAAAAAAAAAGTTCAAATCTTGCCTCAGATACTTATAAGCTTATAAATTCTACTTCACCAATAAATTCACATCATGTACAATGAAGACAATAGGATACAATGAAGACAACATCATAATATTTTTGTGAGAATCAAATATCGAGGTAACATATGCAAAGCATTTTCAAACTTTTGTTATTGTTTGATCATTTGAGTCTCATCTGAGTCTTCATGATTCCATTTGGGGTTTTCTTGGCAAAGACACTGGAGCAGTTTGTCATTTCCTTCTCTGACTCATTTTACAGATGAGGAAGCTGAGGTAAACAGGGTTAAGGGACTAAGGATCTCACACAGCTAGTAAGTGTCTGAGACCAAATTTGAATTCAGGAAAATGTCTTCCAGATCCCAAGCCAGGTACTCTACACACTACATCAGTTAGCTGCCCATTGGAAATCTTAACATGCTATATAAATGCAAGCTCTTTTATTATTGTTTTAGTATTACTCTGTTTGACCCCATGGTTCAGAAATGGAAATAGTGGGTGAAAGTGGCTAGGACAACTTTCAACCTAATATAAGGGGATAAACCCCCAAACTTCCTAACAATGAAGAGCTGTTCAAAAGTTAAATGTGTAGTTTCAGAAAATTGTAGGATCTTTCTCATTAGAGGTCTTGAGGTGACTTTTGATGACTATCTGAGGATCTTGAAGAAGGAATTTCCATAGAAGTCTGAACTAGGCTAGATGGTCATCAAGGTCTTTGATTTAGAACAAAGTGATCTCTAAGGTTCCTGCCATTGTAAATCAATCCTGTGGTGCAGTCCTTAAGACTTTTATGGAGTCTTAATTCTTTTCACTATTGGTATGACAACATAGAGACTTGTTTATTTGGTTTTTTAATTGTGGTTGCTACGGGTAAAGGTACATTTTATCATCTTTGGAAAAATAAGAACAAAACAAAAAAAGCTTATTGGTTCCACTTTAGGAGTGTTAAATTTCCGGAGTAGTATGGCCTGTGTATATGAAGTCGTATTTTTCATGTATGCATGTTTTTCAATTCCCAAATCAGTATTGATTGTCTGAATGTTAAGCATTTTATTCAACTATTCTACCTTTGAGTCAACTTCCTGACAAAAAATAATGGCAGTTTGAAAAAACTGAAATATATAAGCTACACTTAACATTTTATAACCTATTTTTTTAATAATTTTTAGCATCACCCTATACCACATCAACACCAAATATCAATAGTGTGAGAAATGCTGATTCAAGAGGCTCTCTCGTCAGCACCGATTCAGTGAACAGTCTTCCAGAAAGGAACATTGAGAAGACCAATTCTCTTGACAAGGTAGTTGGGTTTTTTTTCCATGTCATTAATGATTCTTCTCCATGTGATTGGATTTAATTCATGGTAATAAAAAATTGCCTTGATAAATCCTAGCCATTTACCAAAAGAAAATTATCCTGGGAATTTTGACCTGCACTCCTTTATGTCTCTTTAAACAGCCTAGGATCTCCCACTTCTCATCTGATCATCTTAGCCCATTGCAACTCAGAGCTCATGAGTTTTAGAATAAACTTCTTACCCCAGCATTTAAGGCTTTCCAACCCTGGCTCTTGCATATTTTGCTGACCTTCTTCTCTACTCATTTCCTTAAAAATGTGTCAAAACAATCAAATTAAATAGAGATTTCCTAATCTTATCCTGCCCTTTCCCTTCTCCATTCTTTGACTCAGATCACCCCCTAACGTCTTCATATACTCTTCATATTTCTGTTTCTTCCATTTTAAGGTGCTATATAAATGCAAGCTCTTCCATTTTCCTTTTAGACTTAGCTCAGATATCAGATATCTTTTCATAATTTCACTCCCTGATTTTCAAACCCATTCTTCTCTGCTGACAGTGACTTCTCTGATCCAATTGCTTCTAGCCCTTTATCTAAAGGTTTCCTTTGCCTTCATAGAAATTTACCTGTTATTGTTCTTCATTGTCTATGTCCCTCTTTCCCTGAATTAAATTATTAGTTCCTTTAATCCAGAGATTGTTGGATTTTTCTGCTTTGTCTCTGTAGTGCTTTACACAGAGTAAGCGTCAAATGAATGCCTTTTGAGTTGAATCAGGCCTCCCAAATTCCTCTCCTGAATTTCAGGTTTGCTACCCTTTATTGTCTTCTCAAGATTTCTTTATCCCTGGAAGCCCTACTGTCCCTTCCCCCATACTTTGTTCTGTCATGTGTCAATATTCTTGAAAAATATTCACTAATTAACTGTCTGTTAGTTGAAGTTGATTCTATCCAAGATTATATCTGTGGCTACTCTTAGCAGATACCATTTGGTGAGTTGATATTGTGAATAAGTTACAACTGGAATCTCTACCTCCTCCTAGCTACCTGCAAAGGCCCACATTAGATGCTTTATTTATACCTCCTTTTTTCAAAGTTCATGCCCTTCTGGGGCCTGTCCTATATCTCCTTTTTAATCTAAGGCAATGCCTCTAATTCTTAGTTTCCTTGCAGGGCCATAGGTTTAATGACTAATCCCATTTTTCACCTGAATCAAGTTAGTAATTCTGCCCACTCAAGTTCTCCTTTATGACAGATAAATCACTAAGCAACTACCAGGGGGATATTGCCTGGTGGTTATCATCTATATTCTAGAAATTTATTACAGGTTTTATAATAATTACAAAAATGAGGGGGAACTATATGGAGCACTGGCTCTGGAGTCAGGAGGATCTTAAGTTCAAATCCAGCCTCAGACACTTAACATTTCCTAATTGTGTGACCTTGGGCAATTCAGTTAACCTCAATTGCCTTACCAAAAAAAATTAAAAAATAATAATTATGGAAATGCTTTATATAAGTAGTAAGAATAATGATCAGTCCATGAGCCTTTATTAAATGCCTACAACTGTGAAAGACAATGGTTCAGAGGCTGGTCATATATATGTATATGTATATATTTGTATGTCAAATAGATATAATTTGAGAGGGAAAGCTCTAGCAGCTAATGGGATCTGGACAGGCTTCATATAAAAAGTAGTACTTGAGCTGAATTTTGAAGAAAAGTAGGGATAACAGGCATTCTGCCAAAAGGAAGAAAGAAAGGAGAAAAGAGAAAGTTCCCCCCATAATCAAGAATAGCATATGATTTTCTTCCAAGGAAGGGAGAACACATCACAGCTATTACCTTAGTTATCCCCACCAAAAACCCAGAATTAACAAGAAGAAAAAGAGCAAGCAGGTATCTTTTGAAAAGTGCTTTATATATGTCATTATTTAAACTTCAGAACAATCTGCAAAGTAGATACTATTATTATTCCATTTTATAGATGATGAAACTGAGGCTTGAGAAATTAAATGAGTTGCCCTTCAGACAGCTAGTAGTCTAAACACTAGCTGTTGTACTATTTAGCTTTTTAAGTCTCAGGAGCAGAATTGATTTCATCTACATCATAAGGAATAAATCAAGAGCAGCGTTGGGCTAATATCCTCTTCTGTCTTCCATTTCAGTCCTTTTTTCCTGAAATAACCAAGATTTAGACTTTATGATATTTTGTAGAAAAGCCTCAGAAATTTTGAATGGTACCCGGAAACAAATGTATCAGCTTTGTCATCAGCATCATGGTTCTAAGTTTTGGAAATTTTTTTTATAATTATTACTATTATTTTAATCCTCGCATCTTAAGCCCATCATCCGATACCATTTCAGCTTTTCATTCAATAGAGTCACTCCTTCTCCAGGACTTGAAAGGCGCCCTCTTCCCTCACCAAGTAACATGTGTAATCTTACCTTATGTTTCAGTAGCTGATTGTTCCCGGACTTAGGAGTTTGCCTTCTTGTAGAGGTACAGGCTTTTTGGTGGCAGAAGTCTCACGACATGTGTTTAACTTTCCCCTTGACTCTAACATGCCTTCGTGTGACAGAGGGAGAAACTTCTCAGAAGGCATTCTGCTTATGTCATGTGCAGCCCTGGAGAGGAGGAGGAGAGCTGTCAGTCAGCCAAGAGAAATCGGGTCACCATGGATTTTTCCCTCCTGACCATCCCGACTTTGCCAGAGGATCCCTTGCATGCCGCACTTACGTTGCCTTTGCAAGAAGTACTTGGTTCTTGTAGTTCCAAGTGTGAGGCTGATGTTTGGAGTGAGAACACTAGCAGTACAGTTTTGCCACAAACTTGCACCAGTTTATTTTATTCTTGGAAAAATAAAATAGCTTACATTTGTGTACTACTTTAAGGTTTGCAAATTGCTTTACCTATATTATCACATTTGATCCTTATGACAGCTCTGTGAAAAGAGTGACAATATTATTGCCATTCTCTCCATCATTCTGTCTAACATTTTAATCCATCATTTCACAGTTGAGGAAATTGAGATTTGGAAAATAAAATGACTTGCCATAGGTAAACCAGCAAGTAATTGTTTAATGTGGCACTTAAAGACAAGTTTTCCTGGCTCCCAAATCTACCACATTCTCTACTATTCCACCTTGCTATCTCTAAAGCTAAAATAAGGGCATGAGACATGAACGTCACTGAAGTCTTTTTCCTTTGCTTCACTGTAGCGTGGAGGTGACCCAAGATTCTTCACATGTTGCCAGCTATTGCAGGTCTAATCAGCATGGAAAGGCTTGGGGTTTATTGTCTTCCATGTGATGAATTTTGGGATGCCAAAGTAACTCCTAAAATCAGCTGTTGATGGACTTCAGTCTGCTGAAGCAAAGGCCGTGTTCATATCAATGAAATTATGAATCTTTTATAGTTCTCAAAAAAACAATATTAGCTATAAAATCAAAATATGATCTACAATGCTACTCATCTCTAATACTGAATAAATAAAACATCCTTTTTTAAAGATATTTTTGGGACAGGAAATTATCTTAATTGATTTTATTAACACAGAGTAAATAAAACATCCTTTTATTTAAACTGATATTTTTGGGAGAGGAAATAACCTTATTGATTTTATACTGCAATACCTCACAAGTGTTTGTTTATTTGTTTTTAAAGCACGGTATAATTATTCTTATGTTTCTATAATTTTTTTTTTTTTTTGTATACTGCTGCTCTGTGGCAAAACTGAACTAACTAGTCACTACACGCTAAGCTTTCTGACAGATCTTGTTTGGACATTTGCAGTGTTCAGATAAGCTGATGACAGAAGGACCTCATCAGTTTAGGCTGTATCTGGTGTTGCTTGGCTCAGCTATCTATCTACTAGGTACCTGCAGGCTCTTTTCTGCTGCGAGAAACCTTCCCGACTTGCAATGACTTGCTTGCAGAGACATCTGCCTGCTGGTACACGGGCAGCACCATAGGTTTGATTTGGTTTGTTTATTTTTGCTGTGTCTACCATTAGTGTCTTCCTTAGAGTAGTTTTTAGTTCTGCAGTGTTGTTTTCTCCATCATCCCTTCAGCACATTGCTCATGGGACACCCTCTTTTGCATGACATTTCGTAATATTTAAAAATCTACATCAATAGCCTAAGCTGTGGCAACATTGGACTCTGAGGTTGGGGTGTGCCTTTTTTTTTCTCCTTTTAGAAATCCATAAAGAAATAATGGCTGCAGCTACTTTGGAACATCACTTATTTATGGTGGGGGCAGAGGTGGGAAAAGTGGACCTATCCCTGAAATATCATAGTGAGGGATTACTTATATCTGGAATATTCTCAGTTTTGAATACTTTTCTTTTCCAAGGTAGTAAAAAAAATAAGTAAGTGGAATTAAGATATTATTTTCCCCTTGAAATTAATAAAAATTATTCTCTTTTGTTTTTTTCCAGCACCAACAGAGTGGTACTTTAGGGAGCTCGGTAGTCCGCTGTGACAAACTTGACCAGTCAGAGATTAAGAGTCTACTCATGTGTTTCCTATACATCTTAAAGAGCATGTCTGATGGTAAGTAAACAAGATTCCATTTTATTTCATTCATTTTACCAGATGAGAAAATGAGGTGGAAAAAATGGGAAGTGTTGTAGAATAAATGTATATATAAAGAAATGTGGATTAAAATTAATTAATTAATTTTTAAAAATCTACAGGCTGCATATGATAGAAGCAAAATTCCTCAAAAAGCGTGTAATGCTCTTGGGTGGTAGAAACTTTGATTTTGCACAGAAGCCTCATTTCAAAAAGATCCATCTGGATTTCAGAAGTATTCAGATGAGAACTAAAGTTTTTTTGGTGATAGACATGTTGATCATTCAGCTACAGTTGTGAAAAAGAAACTCCCCAAAAAACGTGGTTTAACAAGAAATCTCTTTTCAATTCTGTTTTATCACAATGCTATTTAACATGACAAATGATTTTTTTCAGCTGTATACTGGAGCTTTCTCTTGAAAGGATAATGCAATAATTAATTTTAACAATAGATGAGCAGTTATAGTTTTGTTTAGTGGTAAAAGAAAAAAAAAGAAATAAATGAATCTATTTCAGGTGAGGTCATCTTTCCATCTTGTGTAATTTGTGTTACTTCTTTTTTTCCTTGCTTTTTCTTTTCTTTTTTCTCTATGTAGAAGTAAACGAGGGAACCACAGAAGAATTCCGCTTCCTATAGATCATTTCAACTAGAAAATTAATTAATGTCCCTTAAAAAACTTAAGAGAAAGGATCTACCTTTTCCAATGGGAAGAATAGCAAACAAAATTTATCTATATTTAGACAAAAATAATCTTTTTTGTCTAAAATGAAATATTACTTATTGTGGTGGGTTATATCAGTACTGATACTTATAGTAATTGTGATATTTTTATCAATATTTGTCATAGTTTCCAGGCCTCTATCTGTTAATTAAAAAAAAACAAACAAACAGAGAATATAAATGAGGTCAGTTGAAACAATATTTGCATTTACAGGCAATTTTTCTAAGTATTTCTTTGGAAATGTGCAATAAATTAAGATGATGTAAATTCAATCTGATTCAATCCCCCTCACCTTCCAGTGTCATAATGGGAGATTGTGTTCCTCACCATGGTCCTGATCCTCAACTTTTAAAATAGATGACCACAAATGCCATTGTCATCTATAAAAGATGCACATTTATAGTATAAGAGATCCATGGAGAGCTAGGTGTGCTGTACACTCTGGATGAACATTTCCATTGACCTTCCTGTCAAAGCAAAAGCCAGTGAAAATGCTGTGTGCTAGCCCATCTGGTCCATGCTCTGCACATGTCAGTGTATATTGAGCATAAAGCTTTCTAAAATGTGAAAGGTTAGCAAAAGAGATCCCTTGGCTCTAAGACAATTTAAAGATTATTTATTCAAAAATTTTCAGATGAAATAGAGATCCAGAGCAATAAAATAAGAGAAACATCAAGCTTTCTAATGATTACACATTGAGTACTCAGGGCAAAGAGTCTTAAAATCTTAGAATAGGAAGGCATTTCATAAGTTTCTTTTTTTCCTTTATTTTCCTTAATCTTCAGTAAGAAAACCAAACCTTGGAGAGGCTAGTTAGTATGACAATACTAAGACACTAACTCAGGTCTCTTGATTCCTTTCTTTAGGACTTTTTCTGTTATATTGCGTTACTTCCTAATGCTATGAGTTGTTTGTATTTCATATAAAACAATATCATAATGTCCTGTATAAAGGTTTTCACCATATACTTCAGAATTTCTGTCATATTTTCAGTTTAGTGAATCATCAGATGAAGGAACCTCCATCAGCACCCTAGAATTCAGAAGGGCCTCTTTGAAAAGATTATTGGGGAGATTTACAGCCACTTGATACATTTATGAAAAACCTGATTCAGAGATGGATTAATGTTTTGCTACCTTTTTCTTATTGCAGATTTTGTTATAGCAAACATAAGTATAAGATCAAGTTTAATTATCCCAAGTTTAGTTATTTAATTTCAAAGCATTATTTAAATGAGATAATATTTGTAAAATGCTTAGCATAATATTTGACATAAAGTTGGTGCTACATAAAGGCTTCTTCCTTCATTCAAAACAGAAAGCTTTTTCATATTCTGCAACTCCTATCTCCTTGGTAAGCGATGATAGCATACATTCTACTATTAATGAAGCAAATACTTGCCTTTAAGCCCTGAATGAAATTTTATGTTTATTGAATTTTTCATTTCTTAACCCACCATCACATTACTTTTCTCATTATAAAAAGCCATGAACTTTGAGCTTACATTTGGCCAGACTCAAAGTTTTGAATTGGAGTTAAATTCAGTATATCAAATGCTAAAAAAACAAAACAAAAACCCAGCTTTATGTTTAAGATACCATGATGAAAACAAAGATGAATAGCAGATTCTCCTTAGAGTCTGAAAGGAAAGATGTGATTATTTTAATTTTTAATACAGATAATTTTTTCAATTAAGTATTTATTTTATCTTCTTTTTACTTCCCTCCATTCCTTACTGGGGGGCGGGGGGGAGAACCCTTATATCAAATGTGTATAATGAAGCAAAACAAATCCCCACATTAGTCATATCCAAAAATTAAAGACAGTGTGATGTGTAAAGTTTAAGAGATAATAATTTCTGGGTAATTGGTCATATTATTCATTATAATTAGTACAAATTAATAAAACAATTGGTCATTTGGCTATCTTTTGTATACCAAAGATAGATAATGGCAGTTTCTTGATATTTATGTGCCCTTGAAAGAGAGAATGAATATTATAATGAGAGGAAGCTCATAGGCCCTATTTCACCAAAAGTAGGTTTTCTTTGAAGGTTTTTCTAAATTAGACAAACAATAGCTCCACCTAGATAAGATAGTCTAAGTGGAATACATTTTTGAACAAGGTCAGAGATCTTGAAAGAAGGACTTTGATTGAGGAAATAGGAAAAAAAAGGAAAAAATCCTAGATCTCCCCAATAATTGGTTATTAAATATAAAAGAGAAATAATTATTTCTCACATTAATATTAGAATTTGGGTTTTTCCTAACTCCTAATTTGGTCTTTTATCTACATAATAAAATGCTTGTCAGTGTCAAAAATGTGTAGGAGTTAATAGCTTTATTGGTATCTAGTATTATGAGAAGGAAAATATCAAACATGACTTCAAGGGTTCACATGTAGCTGATTCAGAGAAAGATGAGATTGGAGGGACAACTAAGTGGTACCATAGTACACAACGTAGGACCTGGAGTCAGGAAAATATCTTCCTGAGTTCAGATATTGCCTCCGTTACATACTAGCTGGATAGTCACATAACTTTTATTTTCCTCAGTTTCCTCAGCTGTAAAAATGGGGATTATAACAGCACTATTTCACAGGATTACTATGAGGATCAAATGAGATAATAATTGTAAGGCATTGAACACAGTCTCTGGCACATAATAAATGTTATATAAATTTTAGCTACTATTATTATTATCATTAGTTTCTTCCTCATTGGAAGTTTTCATGAAAAAGGCTGAATAATGAGATTTTTCTTTAGGAAATGGACAGAAAGCTACTGACATTTCTGAAATCCAAATTACCCATCTTTCTTCTAATCCCTCACCTTAAATTCAGTATATCCTTCTCCCTCCCCTTTAATGCTTAATCTTTGTGCCAACAGGATAGGTCTGTGCATTTGCTGACTGGGCAAAGGGGATACAGGGATGAGGCTGGGAGCCAGGGAAAAGCTTTACCCACAGTAGATCTGGAGGCAGACTGACTTTAGTGCATTTGCAGAGCTGTAATTGGTTAAGTAATCTATTGAAATTGCTCAAAGTCAAGAGCTATCTATACATGACTACCAAGGGAATAGTTAAAGAAATTGCCTTTTATTTTTGTATTGGCTACTCTCTTGGAGGGAAAAAGCAAATAAGCTGTGTATAGAAAAAAAAATACCTGCAAATCAAATTATATCATTATTGTATTTTTATTTTTTTCTATTTGATCATTATAGTTGATTTTGAAACATTCTGAGTCCACACATCTCATAAAATTTACCATTTTAAAAATCTCATAGTTACTTCAGTAAGCATTCCACAAAATATGTGATGTTTGCTTCTTTCTAATGCATAGTCTCCTAAAGATTCAATGAACTGGGTGATCAATCCATGTGACTGGACTTGCTTAAACACACAGAAAAATGTTCCAGATCCTCAGTTCTCATAGCATGGGTAGTTCTTTATGTCTTTGAGACCAATGAATCTTTCAGTCGCTTTACCTATGATTCCAGATATTGCATTTGGGAAAACTGTGCTCAGTTCCTAAAAGTCTTTCATGATTAAAGGTTTTGTCTCTGGCTCTTTAAGTGGAGTTTCTCAGCTGTCAGTTAATTGTTTTTAACCTTCCAGAAAAAGTGCATCTAATGAGCTTTTTCTACCTACTAAGTATTTTATAGTGTTGACTTAATCAGTATGAATGCCAAAAGGTTCTTGAGAAGACAAAAAAAATTACCAGATATGCAAATTATATTGCTGCCTATGACAATCTTTTTTGGATGACATGTGAATTCTCTCAACAGGACAAACTTGTTTTAATCTTCGGTGGGTAGCAAGGGTTTTCTACCTTCCATTTGTCACTTATCTGGAATTCCTATGTCCTTAGTAGTCTGATGATTGGGGTAGAAAGAACTTAATTATGAGCCATCTTCAAATTTGCTAATAAACAAATACTAATTTATAATTTATATAAGATTTTACTTGACACCAGAAATAGAAATATCAATGTGATTCTTTAAAAATAAAAATTTAACATGTAGAATCCATTAGATTGGAAACTACTTGAGGTCAAGGACTATCTCTTTTTGTATCCCCAGCACTTAGCACAGTGCCTAGATTGAGATAGAGTTAGGAAGAACTGAATTTAAATCCTTCTTCATAAACTTAGTAGCAGTCAATTAAAAGCTCTCTTATCCTCAATTTTTTATCTGTAAAACGGATAATGATTGTAACTACCTACTAGAACTGTAAGAATCAACTGAAATAGCAAATTTTAAAGTGTTTATTAAACACTACAAAAAATTCTCTTTTAGTCTTTGAGAGATATAGGGAAGATTTAGCATGAACATTTTTTTTCTTTCTAGGAAGTTCTTTTAGGAGATAGAGCTCATTTGGCTATAGGGTCCTTGACAAAATTTCCCATTACACAAGAGAAATTATGAGAACCATGACTGCCCAAAGGATAAGAAGATTTAAAAGAATGAAGAAGAATGGAGGAGGACGATAGAGGAGGAGGAAGAGAAAAAGAAAGAGGAAGAGGAAGGAGAAGGAAGAAGAAGAAAAGGAAGAAGAAAAAGAAGAGGAAGAGGAAGAAGAAGAAAAGGAAAAAGAGTAGGAAGAAGAGGAAGAAAAAAAAGAAGAAGAAGAAGAAGATGATGATGATGATGATGATGATGATGATGATGATGAAGAAAAAGAAGAAGTAGTAGTATGATATTTTGGGTATGCTGTGGTTATATATGTCCTTTACTCCACAGTGAAAATTCATCTGTTGTTTGCATCTTTGGCATTTCTCAGCATCTTATTTAAGCATCTTATTTATCTCAGCTGCAGTTCACCAGGACAAAAGATATTGACCTCTTCTATTAAAGAAACTCAAATTATCCCAATTTGAAAAAGTTGGCCCTGGTCCTCTGTGTATATATGGATAGTCCTATTGATACCTATTTCTGGGCTTGAATTTAAGATTTTTTTAAAAATTCAGGTAATATCTACTTCTGTTTAACCAGTGAATCAGTTTGTTACCCAAAAACCAAACTGTGATGAGAAAATTTTCACCTGTTTCTAATGTCCTGAACATAAACAAACATATAAGTATTTTGCTAAATTTTCATTTTGCTAACTATAGTAATTTCATAATGAATCTTCATTGAATGTCCATCATTTGGAGTTTATCTGAATTGTAGAAGTTTACTCTTACTAATAAAAACTCCAATTTAGACTTAGAATAATAGAAAAGAATTGTTAGTCAAGAAAATGTAATTAGGTCTGACATGTGGAATACTTAAATGATGTATGATTTCATCTTTCCTGGTATTCTCACTCCCAACACAAAGAAGTAAGCATTGCTTTTAATCTTACTTAAATTGATTCAATTTCACTTAAAACTTAATGATCTTAAAGAATTGTTGCAATTGAAAGTATAATTATCCTTCAGCCAGCCTGATGATAAGCATTCCTCAACTTGGCTAGGATTCGCCCCATAGAATAAATCTTCTGTCTGTTCTAGCTGGAATAGGACTTCCCTGAGCCCACCAGCATCACTTACCCCAAGAAGAAGCATCAAAGCAGTATTTAAGTGGGAATTTAACAATTGTTTTAAATGTTATAATCGTTCTAAAATCCAAAGCTTTTAAATTGCAGGTCTCCAAACAAATAATGGATTTAGATTTCACATACAATCCCATTAATCTCTTTAGACCTCATTTTCTTTATCTGAAGAAGGAAAAGGCTCATTCAACCCATGTTCCAATATCTCTTGGGTCTAAAGCCTTTGTATATATGGTTATATAAATGAGTTATTTTTAGATGCTGAGATGAATGAGTAGGGTCATATATATATTTATGTAAACATATAAATATATATATAATATTAAATTTTTTTATAAATATATATATATTTATAAATTGCTTTTCTGATCAACAATATTTTTATTTTCTAGATGCTTTATTTACATATTGGAACAAGGCTTCAACCTCTGAACTTATGGATTTTTTCACAATATCAGAGTGAGTAGTTTTAGTTTTTCTCAAAAGTTGAAAATTATGCTCTTACTAAACTATTCTGTGTGATATGAATATTTATATTATCTATAAAGGACATATGAAAGAAGATGCTTTCTATCTCCAGCGAAAGAACTGATTATGTGGAATTATGTATTATAATAGCTGTACATATATATTGATGTCAAATGTTGGGTCCCCTCTAATATGGGATTGGGAGGGGAGGAGGGAAATGGCTTGAAACTCAAATGTAACAAAAATAAATTAATATGATATAACATTATATGATAAAAAATAAAATTGTGCATATTAGCCATTGGATCACAGTATAGTCAATTCTTGATCCTAACAGAGATAAAGAGGGATATATAAGGTATGTGTTACTTTGAAATTTAGGCACTAACTCATCATTGGATACAAGCTTGCATCATTCAGTCATTGCTCTATGTTGGATCTTGTTCCATCCCTCTCAGTGGTATAGGCAGAGGAAGAAAAAGGGAGTCCAAAAAACATGGGAGAATAGAAAGATTACTATATTTTGAATCAGAGGATCTGGATTCAAATGAAAAATTTCAAATAATTTGTATTATTTTTGGAAAAATCACTTAACCTTATTATTTTCCTGTATGTTGATTCTCAATGAAAATGAGATGGACCAAATGAGACCCAGGATAAAACAATTAATGATTTTGGGGAGTACGATATTAAGAAAAAGAACTATGTATTTAAGTGAATTATTTATTTTATCTAATTTTGCCCTCCTGAGCTGTTTCCAACTTTTCCTCCAATGTATTTTCTTTTTGCTTTTAAGTAATGCCTCCTATTTAAATGTTCCCTATGAATATTACCAGCATTTGGCTTACTCCCTTTGCTGGATTGATAATAGAGTTACCAGGTAGATAAGATTTAGTGAAATGTCTGTGAAAACCCATTAGATAAATTACATTTCAGTTTTTCTTATGAGATAAATAATTATTGCTATAAATAAAATTTGCTCACCAGTTTTCATCTGGGAGATTCTTTAAAACAACCATACAAACACTTAAGACAAAAATGAGTTCTTCTTATATGATTATAACTTATCTTCTTTGTTACTCAACTTTCTTATCTATACAGTAGGAATAATAATCCTTGTACTTCCTACCCCATAGAGTTATTGGAAGGCAAGAGTTCTGTAAACCACAAAATGCTAAATAATTTGTAAGTTATTATAACAGAGAAATACGTGAGTCTTTGGACATTCAATAAGACTTCCTAGGCCAAACAATTTTGAAAAAATATATAGATTTTCATTGGATATTACAAGAGCTTATATTTGTTTACTGGAAAGTACACTAGATTTAAGATCCTGGGCTCTTTTTTAAAAATCCTAATCCCTATAGTTTATGCTAGGTACTTAACTATGAACAAGGCCCTCATTTCTCTGGACCTCATTATTTTCATCTGGGAAAAGGGAATACTTATACTTCTCAGGGGAATGATGAACAAAGTGTTTTACTAGTTCTTAAATTGTTCTGCAAATATGAACTGCTGTTATTTTTCATATTTATCCTGCTGATAGCTCATTGTAGCCACAAACTAAATGAGCCTTTTGTCAAAAATAGGTAAATAATAGGTTTAAACCTTTGAGAAGATTTATGATAGATGAGAGAAAAGGCAGTAGCAAGATTTATGAGGGAAAAATCTTCTAGAATATATATATTCATCATTGTTGATATTATAATTAAATGTTTAAAATAATTTTCCAAATTATATTTTTATAGAGTATGCCTACATCAGTTCCAGTACATGGGAAAGCGATATATAGCAAGGTACTGTGTGGAATTTTAATTTGTAATGTTATTCAGTGATACCAGTTTCCTTACTTCTCTTGTCCACCCTCCCACTCATCCCCTCCCTTTCTCTTATTAAGCATATCTGAGGATATGGGAATTGTCATTCTGTGATGCTTGACAACTGAAAGTGTCACAATGTACAAGAAGGCAGTTGGCAGACCTTTTACTTTTGTACAAAAATTTATTTTTATTTATTTATTTATTTTAGTTTTCTGAGTTTTAAAAAATTTTTTATTATAACTTTTTATTATTATTATAACTATTTATTATAATTTTTAATTTATGTATTCCACATATCAGACCTAATTCTACATTTTATCATATTTATGTATATATATGCATGGGTAATTTTTCAGCATTGACCCTTGCAAAACTTTCTGCTAGCTTTTCCTTTCCTTTCCCCCACCCCCTTCCCCAGATGGCAGGTAGTCCAATACATGTTAAATATGTTAAAGTGTATGTTAAACACAACATATATATACATATCCATACAGTTATTTTGTTGCACAAGAAGAATTGGACTTTCTACAAAAATTTATAAGCATCTTCCACCCATATTTAGGCATTTTATTGGCCCGTCTCCACAAATCCATACTTCTAAGCCCTTCCTATTAGGATCCTGGTTCACTATCTCTTCCTTTTCTCCTTATTTTCTTGCCTTTGTCCTTTTCCCTTATCCTTTTGCCCTCTCCAATCTGTCCTTCCCCAGGCACCTGTCTATTCCTTTTAGTTTCAAAAATTTGTCAACTTTGTACCTATTCTCTACCACAAAAACACAAATTTCTGATCACTTTTCCCCTTTTTTTGGTGGACCCAGATTACTGAACACATATTCTTCTTTAGGTATTTAGATCTACTTTTCAGTAGACCTTTAAGTAGACTTTAAGTAAAATCAAAAGTATAACTTCTTTGGAGTAATCCAAAACCAATATTTCCTGGACCCTTAATTGAAAAAAATGCTGTCCTGAGTACATGACTTCTCCTAATGTTACTTATTGGCTTTGTGAACATGTGCAAAAGATTACAATTGCATGTTAATTCCATGGGGACAGTGTTTATGCACTCATTACGCATAAGTACACTTTTATTTAGGGATAGTAATAGTGTTGAGCCCCAAATTCTAATTCAGATCATTGCCAGTAATCCAAATTACATCCTGGGTGATAAGCAGGATGATATTACTAAAAGTTTCATGACTTAATGATGGCATCCAGTTATGTTAACTTGATTATTAAATGACTCTCACCAAGACACTCTCATATTGGGTTTTGCCTGTACTCAAATCATTGGTGCCTTCTTGTTCTGTCTGAATCAGCTTGGTCCTGTATTCAAAAATATATAGAATTTACAAGTTAATTTTTGTTGACAGGAAATATTTCTTTCTTTGAAGTCACCCAAACTACATGTGTTTTTGCTTGTTTGGATCCAGTGAATGGATCCACATGTTCCCATCCCACTTCCTCCATTTTGCTCAATATATCTGTGTTCAGTTTTTCCATGTTTTGAGTTGTTCCGATGCATATTGGATGAGAGCCTTGACACAGGGGTTATGCTTTTGTTATGTATTTATTTATGTATGTACTTGTTATGTAAACAGTTTGAATATAAGTTAATATTCAAGGTTTAAAGGTTCTGAATGTACTAAATTATTAAGAGATCTCCCTCATCCCTTTTATGGTTTTAGAGATATGATAATTTATATCAATAGCTATAAAAATGGAGAAGTGATACTTAATAGAATGTCCAACCTGAATGTGAAAAAAATCATTTTCTTGTGTTAATGTTAGTCTCTCTTCAGAATATTTTTGAGCTTGTCTGGTTCATGTTTTATGTTGATGTGCATGAATTTAAAAGAATGTCATTTGAATAAAAATATTAGCGATAACTTTTTTCCTATAGTCTTTTTCCCCAAAATCTAGGATGTTGATTTATAGTAGTTATGTGTTAGATTTAATGTTGCTTAAAGTCCTCTAACCTATTATTGTTTTTAGATTCTTGAATGCAAAATGCATTTGAAATATATACTGGGTGTTTTTTATGCTCTTAGCTTCTCATTCCCATTGTTTAAGTCTTTGGAACTTTTTCTTATGAAGATGAGTGATTAGTATATTTTGTAACATTATACAATTATGACAAAATTCCAACGGTCTCTCTTTAAGTATTTTTCTGTAGTTTGGATTAGTAGAAAGGAAGCTGGACCTGAAGTCATAGATTTTGGTTCAAATTTCCTCCTTGCCACTTGCTGTCTATCACAATTTGTGATGGTTTCCTCTGCTATAAAATGAGACAATTGGATTTAGAAAGTTAAGCTGTTGTTGAGTTGTTTTCAACTCTTCATGACCTCATTTGGGGTTTTCTTGGCAAAGATTCTGAAGTAATTTGCCATTACCTACTCCAGCTCAATTCACAGATGAGGAAACTCAAATGCGGTTAAGTGACTTGCCCAGCATCACACAGCTAGTAGGTCTGAGGCTGAAGTTAGGTCTTCTTGACTCCATCCCTGGCCCTTTCTCTACTGCACCACTTATGTTGCCCTACCATTGGATACCTTCCAGCTCTAATTCTTGAACCTGTGATTTCTTTTATATTTCAACCTTTCAAGAATATGTTACACAGGAGGGAAAAAATAGAAATCAAACTATTATAAAAATAAATGTCAAAAACTAAAATATATATATATATATTTTAAAATGTTACACTTTACAATGTTAAAAGTGGTAAACAGGAAATGAAGTGGATCTAGAAATTGCACAGAAATTCTTAGGATTGGGAACTGTAAAAGTCCATTTTTTCCTTCAGTGGGTGGAAAGTCATTCATTTTAAAAATACAAAGAGTTTAAAAAACACCCAGTAATATATGTTATATGTATGTGTGCATTAAAATGAGAAATATAGAAAGGAAGATCAGAAAATAATGTTGTTGGGTTATGTTCAGTGTGGAATGTTATGTTATGCTGCACTTGATAGTAAAGTCCCATTCAGCTTCTGCTGCATGTTAAAAATGCTGAACTGGGATTTCAACTTTAAGTGCACTAAAGTTCTTGATCGTCTGTAATAGCACTGTTCCTCCTATACTTTTTTCCTAAGTTTGTCACGTTGGGATCCCTCAATGGCATGTTTTGTCTGAAGATAGTAAATGCATGGTCTGTTATACCACACAGAATAACAAAATAAGAAAAATAAAAGGTTGGCGATGGGACCGGGGAAGTTTGTAATTCCGGCACTGGTTTCCGTTTTTCATGAGCTCTGGTGATGGTACGCTGTAGGAAGGTAGTCTGTTCTGATTGCTAACACAGACCACTTTTCTCTTTTCTTTACTTGATTGCTGACAAGTTTAACAAAGTGTATGGCTCTTCTCCCTTCCTGCCTGGGTAAGACACGGGTGTGAAGATCGCCTCATCTAATCCACATTTCACTGCATGTTTGCCTTCTGTTTCTTACACTGTACTAGTTTCCAATTTTATTTCGTTTTTTGTTTGTTTGTTTGTTTGTTTTGTCCTTTAGTCTCTTGTATAAGCCAAAGAAATTAATACTATTTGGATATTTGTCAAAAAATTTGAATCTCCGGTGTCACATTGAGCTGACCCTCTTTAAAAAAAAATCAATGAAATTTGATATTAATAAGCTGTGGCTATTATTTAGAACATATTAGCTTTGGCTTTCATTAATGCTTTTTTTTGGGGGGGGGGGTGTCAGAAATTTTGCTGTGATATTTCGTAAGGCGGCTGCCTCTTGTTTTTGCTTTCCACAATACAACAAATAGGCTGCTTTATAAAAGCCTCGCCTGCCCCTGTTTGTGCCGTAACTGCTTCACTAATGCTCCCTCTCCTCTCTGCGGTATAACAAGTCTAACTTTTGCTTCTGTCCCATTTCACCCATACTGCAGGAACCAGGAGGGGTTGGGACCCATAGTTCATGATCGAAAGTCTCAGACATTGCCTGTTTCCCGTAACAGAACAGGAATGATGCATGCCAGATTGCAGCAGCTGAGCAGCCTGGATAACTCTCTCACATTTAACCACAGTAAGTTCCATGACGTGCCATCGTAACAGCCGGCCATCTCATCCTGCAAATCAGAGGGGAGAGCCCTAGACCACACCAGAGCACACGTCATAAACTTGATTCTCTTTCCAGGTTAAAACAAGTGGGAATGAAGAGAGAGAGAAAGAAAGAAAGGAACTCGTGGCACTATTCTTCCCCGCCTCCCCACTTCTTTTTTTGCAGTAATGAATTCAGCATCTGGCAGTGACATAATGTGGAACATGGTCAATTATGGCAATAAATCACCAAGAATCAGAGACTCCACCACACTTTCCACTTCTGTTAAAAAAAAAATGTATAAAATAGCTTGATCAGTTTCTAATGTTTTTAATCTTTATCCACATTAACTCCCTCGTCTTTCTCTTCCATAAGAAGAATTCATTGTTTGTACTTTTAAATTTTTTGTTAAGGACCGATGTGGATATTGCAGGTGCTGAGAACATCTGGTAGGATCTCTTCCTCCTCCTCCTCCTCTCCCTCACAGAGTGCATGTAATTGATCATGTTTCCACATTCTGACATTTCTGCCAGGGGAAAAATGTATTTTAATCCTTAAAACTGCTATGAGAACATAAAGCCCATGAATCAATTTCTGTAGATGTGGAAAAGCGCCCAATAACGAAGTGACTTTTTCTGTTTTCAGTGTGAGAAAAATATCAAGTGTGCTTGGAATTTCTGTAGACAATGGTAAGATTTAATCAGATTGAAGTCGGCTTCTAAGACCGCTTCACTTGTAAATGGAAACTTTTTTTGTTCTTGTTCATCTTGCCTTCCTAACTATGGGGCTTTCTAACTTCAAAATAGAGACTATCAATATGGGGGGAGGAGTGCAGTTTGATTGATTTATAGCTACAGATAAGCCAAGGGGACGTGTATTTGTGTATTGTCCCTGGAAATTTAAATTTTTCAGACATATTAGGAGTTCACAAAGCAGAAATCCTAAACTCTGCCTACCATCCAGCTTGACTAATACAACCATCTATAATCAATCCATTCATGGTAGGGATATGGCCCAGAGGTTGCTCCGTATCCTCTGAGAGCATGATTGCAATTAATACTAGGTTCAATACTAGGACAAGTTTCACATGTTAATGAAAAATATTCTCTCTAGTCCATGTTTATTTCTAATGGTGGGAACTCCATTTGCTGTGATTTTCATGCTCCTGTCTTAACACAGGCTAAGAGTAAAGAGGACATTGTCAGCTCTGTTTATTCAAATTCAAGACAACCTTTTGTGAGGGGGAGAAGATACAGAGTAAACAAAAACTCCTGCTCTTGGAGTCTGGCAGAGTTAATATGCCTTTAATACAGCCTGAGCCATGGTGAAATCAAAGGCTCAGTCTCACATTCTCCTATACCAATATAATGTCAGTTTGTCAAAAAAATGAATTGAGAAACATCGAAAAAATCCATGTTTTATGTTACTCCTGCTTTCCTGGAAAGTAGCTATTAATGCCATCCCTGAAGGCTGTGAGAATTTGTATTAATTTGTCACACACTTAATGGCTATAAAGGATGGATAACTTGTATGCCTGAAGACAAAATAATTATACATTTTTAAAAATCGTAACAAAAAATTCTTGTCTCTGGACTTCCTTTCCTACTTAGAAAACAGAAATTAAAATTTAGCAAAGAATAGAAAGCTGCTAGACGATTTTCACCTAGGTGACTATATTTAATCAAGTCCTTAAGTGCTCATTCTGCACCAGACACTGTGCACAAATAAGTCCCTGCTTTCTAAGAGCTCACAGTCAAAAAGAGGAAACAAAATGTGAACAACTCTGTGCAAGCAAAACTACCTATATGCAGGATAGATTTGAGATCTCCTCAAAGGGCTAGTCCCTTTAAGGAGGACTGGGAAAGTTGTATAGCGGAAAGCAAGGACTTTAGTCAAAACCTGAGAAATAAATCATGTAGACTAATAATTCATTTAATAATTTTTAATTAACGAATTTATTAAATTACACAATTTGTCACATTTTTACATTAATTGAAATTAAAGTATTTAAAGGGACAACATGGAATGGTGGAGAAAGCTGGTCTTGGAATTTAGTATATTGTTTAAACCTTCCCCATGATACCTATGGATTATTTTCTAACTCCAAGCAAATGGCTTAACCTCTCAGCTTTAGGGAACTTTCTTAAACTGTTGGTTGTAGAGTAGGTGCCAACCCGAATTAAAAGAGTTTTCTATATCACTGAAGTCACAGGTTTGGTCCTTCAAAAAAATTATTGAGATTTGGGGTGTTCTATAAGACCTTGAGATTTCACAACTGACTTATCACCAGGATATACTATGATCAAGAAGGATTTATACCAGGAATGCATAGCTGGTTCAGTATTAGAAAAATTATCAGCATAATTGACCATATCAGTAACAAAAAGTATTTGACAAAATACAGCACCCATTCCTAATGAAAATACTAGAAAGTAGGAGTTTTCCTTAAAAATGATAAGTATCATTTATCTAAAACCATCAGCCAGCATTATATGTAATGAGGACAAACGAGATTTTACAGCTTAAGAAACCTAGAAGGCAAAAGTACAAATATTACATATGGCAAACAAAATAAATAATTTTATTTTATTTTTCCAATTCTAAAGACAATTTTCCACATTCATTTTTTGAAAGATTTTGGGTTCCAAATTTTTCTCCTTCCCTCCCTTCCTTTCTTTGACAGGCAATCTGATACAGATTCTATATCAAGCAAAATATTCATAAACAGTTCCTTGGTGTAGTACCACAAAAATATAAAACAACTATTCCAGTTAGAAGCAGATCTAGTGGTCAGGGCTTAAAATGGGGTAAGGAGCCATCTGAGCATCATGAGGTTCCAGAAAACAAAAAAATTTCACGTGTTTTGTTATCATTAGAAGAGGTACTGTCTCTCAATCTGTCCATAGGTGACCTAAGGAGAAGGAAAGGGAAACTCAGTGTTTCTCATGAAAGATCACAATTGTCATGCCAGATAATTGGCTTGTCATTTTACAGGGAGGACCAGTCTCGTTTTCTCCAACTGAATTGCTGCATCCCATAAAACCTCATGAAAGAGCAGGTTAACCTGCCTCAGAGAGGTCAGGCAATCTGTTTGTAAACATCCTATTTTCTAGGATCTACAAAGAACCAGCTGAAAGAGACTTTGGGCAGAAACTTTTAGGGTATTTTACAAAAAATGAATGTTGATATACTTTAACATATTTAAGATAAATTGGTCAACCTGCCATCTGAGGGAGGGGGTGGGGGGAAGAAGGTGAAAAATTGGAATAAAAGGTTTTGCAATTAATTATCAATGCTGAAAAATTACCCTTGTATACATCTTGTAAATAAAAAACTATAATTAAAAAAAGTTTTTAGAAAAGAGAGAAAAAATGAATGTTGAAAACTACATGTATTTGGAAAAATAAAATACTTTTTTAAAAATAAAAGAAATGCAAATTAAAACAACTTTAAGGTACCACCTCAAAAAAACCTCAAAAACTTAATAGAGCTTCTCAAAAGACTGAATGTATCCCTGCACCTCACAGTCCCTCAGAGGACAAAGGAATATGTAATTAAATGATTGATATTTAAGTTATAAGAAAGGCTCATTTTCAAGTTGAATAACATTTCAGGCTTATAAATATTTTGTTTGTCTTAGTGTGAATTAATGTAAAATTTGTTAGTATCTGATTTATAGTGAAAAAAAACTTGTACCTTTCCCCCACCCAAAATCTGATTTTCTACTACAGTTTTACTTAATGCTTCATAAATAACAGAGCTGGTTTTGTTTAGTCTTAGCCTGGGTGCTTTTTTTGGTCTAGCATCTGCTGTTACTTCTTGCAAATAATTGTGCCCATCTCTCAAATTCAGCTGTTCATCTTCCACCTTCTATTTCTGATATTTTCAAGTAGTTGCAACTTACCTTTAAGTTTTTAATCTCCAAATCAGTTCAGCCAACAACAAACAAAAAAGAGCATAATATGTATCTATGTGTACAATCATGTCTAGATATATGTCAAATCTGAAGCAAAATCTGAAGCACTCTGTCCATTATTGTGTGCTGGGAAATATGTAACTATTTTTTTTCTAGGAAAACCATACTTATTTAATAACTAATGCAGTACCTTCTGTTGGACCAACCAAAATGAGATAGACAGGGAGAGTCCTTTGTTCTGTCATGAGAGGCTTTCCAGGAATGTGTGGGAATCTGGCATGAGTCTGCAATGGGGAAAAATGATTCACATTGCTAAAGAGACACCCTTTTCCCTCAGTACATATACATCGTGGTTATTAGGAAAGGCTTTTGTGAACTTCATAGTGGCCACCAGGTAGCAGCAGAGAACTGCAAAAAGCTCTTAATTCATACAAAAGTCAAAGGAGACTCCCTGCGTTTGCAGATGACTTCTGCAGGTACATTACTTTGCCCCAACATTAGGGCAAGAAATAATGTGAATTAAAAGTAGCGATGTCATAGGTAACATGGATTAAAGTAAGAAGAGACCAAGGAGTCCAACCCATTCATTTTTTCATGTGAGAAAATTAATACAGAAAATTAAGGGCCAAAGATAACAAGGATATTTCTTTAACCTAATAAACTTGTTTTTCTAGTTTATTGCAAATAAACCCACAGAGTGGGCTATGATTCCCTTTTGAGATATATCCAGATTGTGTAATAAATTAATGTGAATTATATTAGCATAGTTATTATAATTTGCACATGTAAATAATAATGACAACAGGGCAGCTGGGTGGTCTAATGGATGAAGTGAAGTCAAATCTCAGACACTCATTAGCTGTGTGAATCTGGGCAAGTCACTTAACCCTGCCAGCCTCAGTTTCCCTATCTGTAAAAATAAACAGGAGAAAGAAATGACAGACCACTCCAGTATCTTTGCCTCATATAAGATCACAAAATGTCAAACGTGATTAAAAACAATTGATGATACTACTACTACTACTACTACTACTAATAATAATTAGCATTTATATAGATAATAGTTTCAAGTTTAGGTTGTTTCATTTGATCCTCACAACAACTTTATGAAATAGATAACTATCATTATAATACCCATTTTATAGATAAAAGGAAATGAGAGAAATTAAATGACTTGCCCAGGATCACACAGCTAATGTTTGAGGTAGGATCTAAATTCAGATCTTCTTGAATCCAAAAACCACTATCTGTTTCACCTAGATTTGATAGATCTATGCCAAATGACATAACTGAAGTCATGAGAGATGAATATATAACTTTTTCCATAGGAAAAATCCACACTTGTTTTAGAGAAAATTGCATGCACATGTTAACATTAATATACTAGATATATTAGGTCATGTTTCTTTATTATATATATTTTATGTTTGAATCACATCTAGATCTATAAGCACAATCTGTGTGCATAAATATAATTATTTAGACCTCAGGAATCAGGTGTTTTAAACATTATGAAGCAGAGAAAAAACATTTTGAGAAGTTAGCTAAGACTGAGATTGATGAAGTTTAAAAACTGATTCCAAAAAAGGTTTAACAAATTGATGCAAAAAAAATTTATTTTTATGCAATTGAAGATCTGTTTCAATTAGGTCTTTTAAAAATACATTTTTATATATATATACATATATATATATATATATATATATATATATATATATATATATATATATATGTATATATCCTTCTTCCTCCTGCTCTCTGGCTCATAGCAAGTAATTTGTTACTTCAGTATCATATACATATACTTGATTCTGCTTCTTACTTCCAAAGCATATTAAACTTAGAAATATTTTTCAATTAATAGAGTCCCATATAAGAGGCTAGTATAATACCTGGATGGCAAGTTCCTTAATGTCTTTAGGCTTCAGGTTGCCCTCTAGAACTCTTTTAAGTTATAGATAAATTGCGATCTACAATGGAGAAAATTAATTACATTCTTCTAGGATTTAGATTGGAATTCTAACCATAGTTTCAACATTTTGCATGTTTGGGGATGCTTGGAGATAGAAAAAATAATTCCTTATAGTGCATTTATTTGTCTCCTACCTAATGCCCACTAGCAAACAATGAAAAGATAGAGTGTACAGTGCTAGTATTTATATACTGCCTACTATGTGGCAGGCGTGAGGTAAGCATTTTTTAAATATCTCAATTGATCCTCACAACAATAAGTGCTATTTATTATCCCCATTTTACAGATGGAGAAACAGAAACTGAGAAAGATTGTGATTTGCTCAGATTTAGATTGAAATTCAGGTCTCTCAGCTCTTCTGACTTCAGACTCTAAGAATAGTCCCCACTCAAAGTCACTGAATTACCTATTACTATCTTATCGAAGTTAAAATTTATTTTGGGAAAATTATAGCGCTTAAGAAAAGGTCCCATAACCTATTACCTACAGAATATTTTTGGTTGGTTCAAGAACAGTTACTGTTCGTAAGTTATGCAACCTGATTGTGATGTAAAATCACTTTCATATTAATTTTACTTTTTTCTCTTTAACTTCTCTCCATCACCACACTGTTTTCACAGAAGAAAGCAATGGCTTCTCTCACTAACTAAAAATGTATTCATATTTATGCTTGAGAGAAGATTTATTGCAAAATACAAGAAAAAGAAAGCCAGAATGTAGTAATAAACTAGAAAAACCTGAACAAGATTCCTATTTACCAAAAAAAATGTCATAGTAAATGTGTTAAATTAGTGATGATACTGCTTTACAAAAGCACAAAACCTGAAATTTTGCAGTTTTTAAAAACAAGATGGAATTTAATAAAACCATATTTAGGCTCTTGTATTTTACAATTCATACTGAAGTTTAAAAAGGAAGTCGTATAATGGGTTCACAATTGAATCACAATGTAGAACTGGCTTTTACTTGAATAATATTTTATTCATAATTTCTCATTTTATGCTATTTATATGGATTGATTTTATTCTAATTATATAACTTAGAGGCACTGGGACATAGTAGGGAATTGAATAATGCATTTGGAGATCCAAGCTCTGTTTCTATTCTGTTACTAATCTTGTGAGAATTCTCTTTGCATTCTGTGTTGAACTTTCCTTATCTATAAAATGGTACTACTTATTCATCTCACTGGGGTATCTTGAAAAATTGCCTGTTCATTTGTAGTGCTCTTTGAGGTCCTTGGAGAAAGACACTATTATGTGAAATTAAATAATGTTGATACATGCTCTTTCTTTGCTGTCTAGGTCAGTAAATAACTTCTCATCACTAAATGCCTTTTTGCTAATGTGTGCCATTTCATAGTTTAATTTCTCAAATTTCCATCGACTACATTCACATTAATACAAAATTGGTTTCACTATTGTATAAAGAGAAGAGTAAATTGTATATTCATGTTGTGTAACTAGTTAGAAAAACCATAAAATTCACACCCTAAAATTTCTTTCCTTTTCTTAAACATTTCTTTCATTGGAAGTGACTTTCATGCTTTTTTTAAAAGATGGCTTGCAGCAACTAGGAAGCAATGCTGTCAACTCTAGATTATTTGTGGGGATAGTCATAGACCCTATAAATGTCTATCAGTCTCATTTAAGCAATAGTTTCAATGACCTTCCCTACCAAATTTTTTTATATCAGAAAATGTAGCAGCCTTGCATATAACAGACAATAAATTAGTATTGAATTGAATTGACTGCATGGATAAATTGGTGTTCTCATTCTTTGGAAATGCTAGTGAATAAGGAGAATTAACCAAAACCCTAAAAATCGGGAAACCAGCATTCCAAATTGGTCTCCATAATTTGCCTCTAAATAATCCAGAGTTGACTCTTCTTTCATTGCGCCCTAGAACAAGCCTTTATGATAGAATTCAAACCCATTATGTAGTAATGCTCATATTATAATTCATACAGGCTACGGCCACTCTGATGCCGATGTTCTTCACCAGTCGTTACTGGAAGCAAACATTGCCACTGAAGTTTGTCTCACTGCTCTGGACACTTTATCGTTATTCACGTTGGCATTTAAGGTTTGTTTGATCAAGAATTTCACAATCAGTTTTTTAATGTTTTAAGTTCATTCATTGCTTTGAACCCTGCTTGAACATATTCTCTTCCAGCAGCTCATTTTCTGTTAGTTGTAAATCATTCTAAGAAGTTGCTAATCCATAAATACCATTAATGAAACCATTTTACAGCTAATGACTTGAATTCCCTGAAATATAATAAAGCTTAATTTGTTAGTCTGTACAACATGCTTTGAAATGATGGAAACATGGCCTCTGGAGGTAATTGAAGCTTGGGTAGAACAAAACATTTACCCAAGGAAATGTTTCTCCACCGTACTGCACACGAGGGGATGATAAACTTAATGACTTCATCAAACATTTCTGTCTTCTTATATCTTTGTTCTTTTGAATGGATCCAAATGCTACAAGCAATGAAAATCAGGATTTAAATTTAGAACAACACCTTAAAATTAAGTTAACTAATATAAATGAATATGTGTTCATTTTTATTTGTCTACCCTTCTTAGTCCTTGAGTGAAACAATTTAAAAAAGTATATTTGGAGGTAGGGGAAAAAACTTTTAAAAATACTTTAAAAATTAATATTTAAGTTTTTCTGGTATCCTAAGACTATGATGTGTTTTAATTAAGAGAAGAAAGCAGATTCTTGCTCAGACTTGTTCTTATGTTCAGGAACCTAATATTCCTTTTCAACTAAGTGTTTATTTTCTTTTCCAAGTTAGAAATAGCAACTAATGATGATATACAATGTAGGTTAAAGCCAATGATTCTCTTGAATAAGAATCTAAGAAAAGTTGCCTTGCCTTAATGTGCACTCAAATTACTCTGCTAGTTTACTTGTTTGCTAAATAGCAATGTTCTTGTCATATGATGATTAAATCTTGATCCCTAATTAATATCTGATAGAACTGAGATGACTGCAAAATAAATTGATTATTTGGGGAAGAAGATTGTTTATGTGGTGGCTTACAGTATTTGTGAATGCTTTGAAAACTTTTATTTTTAAAATTACTTCTTTGTCCCTTCTTTCTCATTTCTGATAAAAGCAGTCATTATTTGAAACCCCATCTGAAAGATGAGAAAATGGAGACATAAAGAATAGATGTTCTTTACAGCAGTATTTAGAATGAGAGTAGAAAAGAGAGCTATATTTCGCACATTTTCACTTAGCTTTTTTAAAAAATTAAATATTCTCATTAAAATTGAACACTGTCTTTGACCACACTTTTATGTGACAATTTCTCATTGTCAGGGTCTCATGATTCTCTGACCTAGATGTAGACAGTGGGAAAAGGTTAAGTTTTATAAAATGGTGTCAGTGTCAGATTCATCTTCCTGATGGCCTCAGAGAAATCACATAACTTTGCCTCAGTTTCCTCATCTGTAAAATGAGCTATAGAAGGAAATGGCCAACCACTGTAGTATCTTTGCCAAGAATATCCTAAATGGGGTCACAGAGTCAGATACAACTGAAAAACAACTGAACAATGGATTAATCATCTCTTCTCAGCCCTTTGGTGCTCTCAGTAATTAAGTGCAATCCACTGCAAAGGACTACCTCAGAGCCAAGCACACAAAACATGGGAACACAAATCCAGATGTATAGGGAAGATAGCACATAACAATAAGAGATGTGATATGGGGAGGGGAACTCCCACAGAAATACAGAGAATCATTTCTCAGACTAGCTCATAATTTGTCTGCAACTATTTGTAGATAATTAAATTCTAGTTTCAGAATTAATCCCTTCTGTGTAAAGATAGGGATAAATTAGAAAGCAATAATAATAGCCTTTACAAAATTATGTTGGTTAAAAGGACAATATTAATGGGATTTCATTATTTTATAATAGAATTTAAGTTATATACTCTAGGAATTAAGATTTCTTACTAATCACCAAATTGGAACCCCAGAACTCTTAGTGCAGCTTTAAGATTTAAAACCTTGAAGCTTTTCTAGTTTAAAATCCCCGGTAAGATTTTTGAGACACCCTGTCTAGTGACAAAGGATGTTGATATGGTGTTTTAAAGTATAAAAAGTTTATCCATTCATTATGTCACCTCATTCTTACAAGAAACCCATGAAGTAGATTATTGTAGCTTTCCTTCCCCTCATTTAATGAATATGGAAACCAAGGCTCACATATAATAATTGGCTTGTCCATAGTCACACAGCTAGTAGGTATTAGAGACAGTATTTGAACTCAGGTCTAGTTGGTCCATATCAGCACTCTGTGTGCTGCACTGTTTCACTGGCTAGGGAAAACAAACAAACAAAGCACCTAGGTGATTTTATAACAAAGCTTGATCATGATTTGCTACTGTTAATAACTTACTTGTTACACTGAGGTTCTAGTTTCCTCACCACATCACAAAATAAATGAATAGATAGATGGATAGGCAGATCACCGCATTACAGAATAAATGATTAGATAGATAGACAAACAGACAGACAGACAAATGAAAGCAAAAGGCTGTGACTAGAAATTTAAGATTTGGAGGCAGGACTGAATACAGAAACAGATTTAGGACTGAGAACATATCTTTGTCTGGGCTTCTTAGGCTACCAAACATTCAACTTCTGGTACTATATATATTCAGGATTGGAAAGTTTTTGAGATTTTCCATGATGTGGACTAAGGGAGATTTTTCCTGACAGTCATCTGTGGTCACGTCTTGACTTTCTTGCTAATAGAACATAGCAACAATGGGATCTTCACTAGGAGTCCCTCAAAGGACACAAAGATTAGGATTGACTGAAAAAAAAGATAAAAACCATGAGTATTGCTTTAAATAGAGAAATTAAAAGCAATTGTGTCAAAAATGACCCTTTCCAAATTCATTACTTTTGATGATTCTTTAACAGGGGTCCTCAAACTATGGCCAGCCGGCCAGATGTGGCAGCTGAGGATGATTATCCCCCTCACCAGGGCTATAAAGTTTCTTTATTTAAAGGCCCACAAAACAAAGTTTTTGTTTTTATTATAGTCCAGCCCTCCAACAGTCTGAGGGACAGTGAACTGGCCCCTATTTAAAAAGTTTGAGGACCCCTGCTTTAGCAAGTTAGAAAATGAGTAGATTAAAAAACAATAACCAAGAAAATGTTCAGAAATATCAAATATGAGTTTTGTTCAAGCTCTAGTAGAGAATATCTTTAACAGTATCTAAGGTGAATATTCTTTCAGTGAATGTGCCAGTAAAAAGGAGAGGAGAGATTTGCACAGGATTTACTTTAATTTACATTATTATAATTTCCCTAAATCTATACAATTAACAAAACAGCAAATCGAGCCCGGATTTGTAGCAGTTGCTTATTTTTCAAGTATGAAATGCTTAGATTCAGTCACCTTGAAAACAAGGACAGGCTGGTTCTGGCACACCCTTTTGTAGGACCATGTTTTGAATTCATAGAAGAAAATTACTTTTTAAATCTCCTAAGTAGAAAAATCTTATCACTTTCCAGCTGCTCTGATCTCTCATGTAGATAGATAATATATTTGTATATTTACAAATATACATATGCAAATTATTTTATGTGAGACTATATGTATACATATATGTGTGTATATATACACATATAAACACACTATATGGAGAGAGGAAGGAAGGAAGGAGGCAGGGAAGAAGGGAGGGAAGGAAGGAAAGAAGGAGGGAAGGAAGGAAGGAGGGAAGGAAGGAAGAAAAAGAAAAAGAGAAAATGCCTTAAAATTGTAAAGAGAGGCAGGGTAGTTGGTGCACAGGATTCACGGCTTATTTCAAAAGCAAATTCAAGTGCCATCTCTGACACATTCTATGTGTGTGACTCTGGGTAAGTTACTTCTTGATGCTTGAGATAAAATTTTTAAGTCTAACCTTAAATTGAAAAGAAAATGCTACTTTGGTAAAAGGGGATTTCTTCATCTAGAATTTCCCTTCATCTGAATCACGCAGTTCCAGTCTTATCACTATAAAATTTTAATGTTGAGCTGTCTCAGTGTAAACCTGCTTTTTAATATAGTACTGCACTCTCTTTGCTCCTAAAATAATTTTAATAATAATCTGCTTCTAGTAAAACTCCTTTTTATTTCTCTTAAAACAGCTTTATGGAGTGATAAATTAACACAGCACATGAACTGTATTGTAAAAACGAATGTATAATTAAAAAGAGCAATAAGAATTAAAAGGGTGCTCACACAAATCACTGAAGAGTGAATTGCTAGGAAGTTGATTAAAAAAAAAAAAGTTCAACTGGGAGACGTTTTTTAAATCTTTGTTGGCTCTGTTAGTTAAGTTAAATGAGGTCAGATCATACTGCCTCTATGATTGAAAGAGAGCTTTTTTGTTATTGTTGAGTCTTGTCTGACTCTTCATGACCCCATTGGGTTTTTCTTGGCAAAGATACTGGAGTAGTTGGCCATTTCCTTCTCCTCCTCTGTTTTATAGATGAGGAAACTGAAGAAGGTAGGGTGAAGTGATTTGCCCAGGGTCATAGAGCTAATAAGTATCTGAGGCCAGATTTGAACTTAAAAAGAGGAATCTTCTCAATTTCAGGTTTGGCATTCTAAGACTGTACCACCTCGACTGACCAAAAGGGAATTTTAGAAGAGTGAATTCTAAAAGCAAAAAACCTGAATAAAGATGTATGAAAATTGCTTAATTATTGTTTCTTAAATAGGCCTGTCCCTAGTATCTCATGTTAATGCCTGAAAAGCCTGTATCCTTGAAAAGACCTATTTACTAATATGAGCTTTGAAGCAGTCTAATATTAATAAAAAAAATTTCAATCAAAAAATAAAAATCAATCAAAATAGCACTTAGTAATACATAGCACTATGCACCAGGCAGGGTGCTAAATCCAGGTAATATGAAGAAAGACAATAATTTTGCCTTCAAGGAGCCAACTCAGTTTTACAAAAGGCTCCATTTCTATTAATTTGCTTAATTACTGATTCCATGACTTCATCCTTGAAAAATTTTAGTTCAGTCATTTCATTCATGTCCGACTCTTAATAACCCCATTTGGGGTTTTCTTGGCAAAGATCCTGGAATAGCTTTGCCATTTTCTTCTCCAAGTAGTTAACCTTGGTTTCCTTAGTAAAATGGAGTTGGACTAGACTGTTCTCTAAAGGTTTCTTTGAACCTTCAAGTTATATGATCTGATGATTTTTTTTTGCTTCATTAAGTTTTGTTTTTAAGGAACCTCAATCACTATGAGTTAAAAGGATAAATATTAATTCTGAATTTCTATAATTCTAACTTCATCCAGTTTATTTTGCAACAAAGCTAGTTTAAATAGTTTGCTCTCTTGTGTGTTTATCTATTGCCTGTCGAATAGAAACTATAAAATAAATTTGGAATGCAATCTTTTGGAAGATTTTTGTTAGAATTTTATTTGGATTACAGCGTTTGTCTATAGATATTCACAGTTAATGATCAATAGGTGCTTCTATGAACATGCATATAAAATAGTATACATTTTGTCCCTTCTTGAAAATGCTCCCAAACTATTTCATATGCATATGTAAATGAAAAAGGCCATGTATGTGAACCTCTTGCTGTTCTGCATCTTTAGGGAACTAATATGAATTATTTGACCAGCCAAACTTAGAAAATACTGAATTAATGAAATCATTTGCATGGAGGAAATCTTGAAAGTTAATGGGACTGCCCAAACTCCCATTCAGTCTTTCTATCATGACTTACTTTCTAATTTTTTCCCTTTAAGAATAAAAGTTATTTAAAAATAATAATAATAACTTGTTACACATAGGTCCTTAGACCTTAGAAGCCACACATAGGTCCCCCCTCTTTCCTAATAGTATGTTTGTTTCCTGGATTATATTTCAGTCTTTAATTAGAGTTGTCCCCAGTTGTGGGACTTTCATGTGTGACTATAGCTAATAATTGTAATGACAAAGGACTATGCTACATCTCATCACATCTCATTCACAAAAGATAATTCAGGAATCCTTCTTAAATATAATAATAATAAAGTATAATAAATAATATCAATAGCATAAATATAAATAAAGTATAATCTGACAGGTTGAATTTTGAATAACAGTAAATAATATGTTAAACATAGTATATAGTTTTATTGATATATATATATAGCATAAATAAATATCTAGTAAATAGTAGTAAAATTCCACTTACCCAAAAAACCCAACCCACCCTATATGTGTATCTAAGTATCTAAATTCATGAGACTAAACTTGGAATTTTATTTGTATAATATGAAGATTCTCTCTTTCACTGAAAGACTTTATGCATGATGTTAGAGAGGAAGTGTCAAATAGGGCCTAACAAGTGTACTTAGAACCACAACTTGTTTCAATTTTAAAAATAAAAGTTTTGATTTCTAGACAACTGGTCAGGAAACATGGCTATTTTATAAAATCCACTCCTTCTTGGAAATGCTGTCAAATTTCTCAGGGATTTCCAATTTGTCTTATTAACTATTGTGATTATCTATTTTAAGAACCAGCTCCTGGCTGATCATGGACATAATCCGTTGATGAAAAAGGTTTTTGATGTTTACCTGTGTTTTCTTCAAAAACATCAATCTGAGACAGCTTTGAAAAATGTCTTCACTGCCTTAAGGTCATTAATTTACAAGGTGAGTCGTTTAATGTAGATAATTTGTTACTTATGCATCCCATTTGCTGCATCTGAGAATAAAGGGCAATTTATTGAGCATTAATTTTTACAGCCTTGGTTTCCTTTTCTCCCAGTTTCCCTCTACATTTTATGAAGGTAGAGCAGACATGTGTGCTGCGTTGTGCTATGAGATCCTTAAGTACTGTAATTCCAAGCTGAGTTCCATTCGTACTGATGCCTCCCAGCTGCTGTATTTTTTAATGAGGAATAATTTTGACTACACAGGGAAAAAATCCTTTGTGAGGACCCATCTGCAAGTAAGTGTGATTTCTCATTTAGGCACAGATGGATTGTTTTCATTTCTTAAATTTTAGCTGAATAATTTCAGTGTCCTATTTATTGATCTGTCTCCTCTTTCAAATTATAATATTCTGGCTTTAAAGATGTATTATTGTTATGGAAGAATGCCATTTTGGCCAAGTCCCATGTGCTATTTTCCCAAATTGTACAAGAATTAGCATGAAATTATTATTATAATTTAAATATTGAGGCAATGTAGTAAAATGGACTAAAATGCTTTAGCTCAATATAATATAAAAAAAGTTCTCAGAGTCTTAGATGTAGGAAACAAGAAAATAGGTATGTGTCGACACTTTACAAATAGCATCTTGTTTGACCTTGGAAGGAAGGAGCTATTGTTCTCATTTTATAGTTGAGAAAACCAAAACAGAGAGGTGAATTGGCTTGCCCAGGTCACACAGCTAGTAAATGAAATGTCCAAGATAGAATTTGAACTTAGCTCTTCCTGATTCTGGATCCAACACTCAATCCACTGTGTCACCCTGGGAGCCCCAAATCTAACTCCTTCATTTTATAGATGCAAGACACATAAGTAGAGCCTGGATCTGAACCCAAATCAAAGGTGCTGAATTATGATACTTCCTTCCATGAAGAGTTTCTCTAAGAAATACACTGATTAGGAAGGAAAAAAGGCTTCAAATTAGCATCCTTTCCCCCATATTTCCCCCCTTATATATTTTCTGTCTTTTGGCTATGGAAAACATTACCAATTTTTTTTAATTCCTTAATTCTAAATTTCTTTTTTGATGATCACTCAAGAAACTACATTTATTGTCCTTTCTTCTTTCCATATATAAATGATGGAAATTCTTTTAACTTTTCCATTTCCATTCAGTTATTAATTTCCACCCCTTTATATTGAGCTCTTTCTAATGCATGATATTATGTTCTGAGGGAGTGACAAAACTGCTAGAAGACATTGTTTTCATCATTGAGAATGGAATATCCCTTCCCCCACCCCACCCTCCATTGCTTCCCTAAAAAACAAGCTTTGGAAAACAATAAGTAAATGACCTTGGAATCAGAAGACCACATCACAATTCACTTACTTTATGAACATGAATAAATAATACTTGCAGGACTTTAGGCTTTACTATATACAAATCATCTCTTTTGACCCTTGCAATACCTCTGTCAGGTAGAATAATGTTGTCATTGTTTTATAGATGAGGAAATCAAGTACATGTTTAAGAGTTGTCAGTCAAATCCAGAATTTGGAACTCAAAATTGTAAAAAATAAAAGTTAAAAATTGTTTTTACAAGTAATTGGGGGAGGGGGGAAGTCACTCAGAAAAAAAAAAAATGTGAATTGTTCTATGAGTTAAGATATCCAATTCCTGTCATTAGATAATCTGCTAATGCAGATTTCAGCATACAAGTCCTTAAATGAATTTGAAGTTACCTTCCAGAAGAAATCTATAGGAATAAAAATGTTTTATGAACATTTTTAGCTACATTCAAAGAAGTACTACTTACAACAATTAAAGCTGTCCCTGTAAACATCCTGACTAAAACTACAGTCTCACAGAGTAGATATTTGAATGGAAATTGATTAGATCGTATTGATATTTCTTCAAGGTTATCATTTCTGTGAGTCAATTGATAGCAGATGTTGTCGGAATTGGAGGAACCAGGTTCCAGCAGTCCCTTTCCATCATCAATAACTGTGCCAATAGTGACAGGCTAATTAAGGTAAGTAACCAAGTTTCTCCTTGCCCTTGCCTCTGTATGGGGGGGGGGGATAGAAACCCTCATTTCTCACCAGTATTTCTAGATCAGGAAATGAATCCATGAATGCTCATGTGTCCATCTTCTCTGATTTTAGCACACCAGCTTCTCATCCGATGTAAAGGATTTAACCAAACGGATTCGCACAGTCTTAATGGCCACAGCTCAAATGAAGGAGCATGAAAATGATCCTGAGATGCTGGTAGATCTCCAGTACAGTTTGGCCAAGTCCTATGCAAGCACTCCGGAACTCAGAAAGACATGGCTGGACAGTATGGCAAGAATCCATGTCAAAAATGGGGATCTCTCTGAGGTAGCTTTAGTTTTGTGATTTAGATAATATAATAAGGTATTATTCATCAATTAACATTTTGTGGATAAACATACAGTGAAAACTGTAGAGCAGTGATGAAAAATTCAAAAAGAAATGGGGGACAACAAATTGTACATAATGGATCCCTGTAAGCCACACATTACAGTTACTTATTTTTTATTTTGTTAATTATTTCCCAGTTACATTTTAATATGATTCCCCACTTGGGAGAGTTACAAGCTGGACCCCCTATTTGACACCTCTGCTATAGAAAATAGAAAGAAATACCTGTCTCTGATGCAAGAGGGCTTCTAATCTAACTAGGTAGATAAGACACACACGAAATTTAATTAACATTAAGAGTGGTAGTCTTTCCCAAAAGATGTGCTAAGTATAATTTTTATCAAATTGCTTGCCTTCTCAATGAGGGGGAACAGAGTGGAAGAAAATTTGGAACTCAAAATTCTATAAAAACAAAACAATAACAAAAAACAATAACAAAAAAACCCAAGTTTAAAAATAGTTTTTGTGAAAAAATAAAATATTAGAATAAAAACAATTTTAAATTTAAAAAGCACAGTGAGAGTACCGTGGTTTGGAGTAGCCAGGAAAAGATTGAGTTTGACCTTGAATAATAGTAATCTGGAAAGAAAACATTACAGAGAGCAAAGACATTTGACAGATAGTGTACTAAAAGGTATGAATTAGTGAAGTAATAACAGGAAAGGTTGGAAAAGTCAGTTGGATTCAGATTTTGAAGACCTTGAATGTCAGGATAGGGAGTTTATGACTTAATTTATAATCTTTGGGGAATTACTTAAGGCTTTTGATCAGGGTAGAATGATATAATCAAAAATAATGTTTTGAGGTAATTTTGGTGTCTGTTATGTGTAACTTAAAATAGTTTAGTAATGTTGCTGCTAGGGTTACTTTTAAAATCCACCATCAATATTTTTCCAAATACAATTCAATATATATCAAAGGCAGTGTGCATAAACACAAAGATTTATATTCTTTGATCAGTCCCTTTTGAGCCATCTATCCAAAAATTAAGAGCTTATTATATTTCACTGACATTTAGAACCTATATCAACTCTCCTGTGACCATATTTCAAGTGTAAGGAAGTCATATGGTCTGTAGTTTGAGAATATGATAAATGGTTCTTTCAAAAGAATAAACCTCCTGGATGCCAAAAGTAGCTAATTATTCTTGCATTTTATTCTTTGCTGTCAGGACTGAATTGTTATAACCTGAACAAGAAGGGAGCAAAGAGTATCGATTTTAGAGCTGGAAAGGAACTGAGGGGCCATTGAGTCTAATCTTTTTCTTTTACAGATGGGGAAACTGAGGCAGACAGAGAAATTAAGTGATTTAGCTAGGGTCACAAAGTTAATAAGTGTCTGTGGCACATTTTGAATGCAGGTCTTCCTGACTTCTAAGACTAGCCCCCTGTCACACTGAATAACTTTAGTCTGTGAAAACAATTGTTCTTCTGAATCTCTTCAGTCAATCAGGAAGCAACCCTATTTATTTTATTATTAATTTTTAGTTAATTAAATAATTAGGTATCATTAGTGCTGGGAATAACACAAGAGTCAAAAGACAAATAATAATTACATTTTTCTCACAGGCTTTTTGTGAGGAAAAAATGCAATAATATTTGTAAAAAGCAGTTGGTTAAAAAAAAAACACACTTGATATAATGCTTGGAAAATAATACGTGACATATGAATGCTTATTCTCTGTCCTTGTTTATGTTCACAGTGCTTAGCACAGTGCTCAAGTTAAGTTAAATCAAATAAATAAATATTTATTAAGTGCTTGCTACTCTGCTAAATTCTGGATTTCAAAATACAAACAAAAAGAAAAACAATCTCGGTTTAGATTTTAATAGGAGAGAACAGCACATAAAAGTAAGCTGAAAGGGGAGACCATGTTGGGGCAAAATCCAGAAGTGGGTATGGCTGATCTGGGCCTTTCTTCAGAGTAGCCTAAAGTACATACTCACAGATGTGAGAAAGAGGCTGCAGGGGTGGGGTAAATGCTTAATAAACTCTTTTTGATTGATAAACTAAGTGGAGACCAAAGACCGAAAATTCCTGTGAGATGGACTGTGACCCGTGCTATTATGATCAGAGGTTTAAATTTTCCATACCATAAACTGGTCATCAAAGTCCTTCCCATTAGTGCAGAATGTAAGGGGAGGTGGGCTTCTATTCTTTTCTAGTTCCCAAACCTACATTATACTGTTTACTCAGCTCAGGTGTGAAGATGCCTGAACAAACACCTCAATTCTACTTTGGCTCTGTGCATACAAAGAACTACAAAGAGAACCATTATAATTGCAGGCATTTATATGGTGCCCTAAAGTTTACAGAGCATTTTATAGACATTCTGTCACTGAAGTCTCACAACAACAGATGAGGAAACTGAAGAGTCAAAAAATCAATTCACTTGCCTGAGATCACAAAACTACTAATGTTAGAACTGGGATCCAATTTCAGGTATCTCCTGACTTCATCAGTACTATTTCCACAGTTTATTGCTAAAAAGAGCAGTCAGTCTGACCGCCCTTGGCCAGATTATTGTGTAGCTTCTGGCAGCTTCTGTGGCAACATGGGGGTAACAGCAACCCACAGCCAAATGGAGTCTACATGAGATCGTTCCTACCAATGTATTTTAGCAAAAAAAAAAAAAAAAAAAAAAAAAATCACTAAAAACCTGGATTTTAATAAGATTCTTAACATTTAATAACTCTAGGACCATGACTAAACTAACTAATCTCTCTGGACCTTAAGTTTTCCCCTCCATAAAACAAAATTCCTCACAGAATTATTGTGATGATATAGTTTATGAGCCACAAAATATTTTAAAATATAAATTATTATTCTTATTATAAGTCACAGCATTATATGCCATCTCAGAATTTCTTATCACTGTCAATGGTCTAATAACTAGATTTTTTTCAGCTTTGTTTATTTCTGGTCAGAAATCAGTTTAGATTCTTAATATTTAGAACATATATGTTTGGTCTCTGACCAGAATGACTTCTCTTTCATAATTAGGTCAGCTGATTGGATTTGTAGTTAAACTTTTTCTATTTCAGTTAACTTAAGATTGAAAGACCAGAAATATATGGATGTGTCTCAGTTTTAAGTTAAATATATTTGTGTTTGTCTGTGTCCTAATTGTCTTAGATCATTGTATTGCTGAGAATAGCTAATTAATTAATTGTGTGCACATTTTGAGTGCGTGTGTGTATGTTTATTCAAAGAGACATAGCTTTATATTTGGTGAATATATGGTAAATATACATTTATCAAATATAAATCAGATATGTGGTAAATATTCATCTGTCAAATATAAATGTGTGTATATATAATATGTGATAAAATATATATTTAATATAAAGATATATGTGTGTGTATATATATATATATATATATGCTATGTTAACTTAAAATTGAGAGACGGCAAAAAAAAGAGTTTCTTTTTAGTATATAGAAAAAGCTAATTCCAATTTCTTGAGCAGTTTAAAATGAGAATTGATATCCTTTATTCTGTTCACTTTAAGAGAATGCAGAAGATGTTATAAAAATTTTTAACAAAAATCAACTTATCAATCAGTCAATGATCATCTATTAGGTGTCAGTGATATTTCAGACACTGTGCTCGTATACAAGGTTACAAAGGCAAAAAATGAAATAATCTCTGCTCTCAGTGAGCATATAGAGGTAAACAAATATATGTGTGTGTGTGTGTGTATACATATAGCTATATCTATATATGTCGATGTGTTTATACATACATAAACATATGGGTATCTAGATAGCTAGATAGCTAGCTAGATAGATGGATGAACATACCCAAATCCCTATAAACACCCATACACATACAAACACACACAGATACACACACACACACACAAAATTGGGAGAAGGCACTAAGCACCTTAGTTCAAAAACGATGTCCCATGATGTCACCTCTCACAGGTCACAGCAGGATATTTTAAAAATATGACCTAACTACTTAAAAAGTAGAACTTTTGTTATATATTTCTTTTGGCCTAAGAATGCTGTGAAAAAATTACAGGAATGCTAAGGCATTATGAAGCAAGAAAGTTTGAGAACTTCTCCACTCACAGTTGAGTAGATCAGTGAAGGTTTTCATGTATAAAGGAGCATTTGAGATAAATCTTGAAGAATGTTAGGGGTTTTGAGAGGCATAGATGAAGATAAAGTGAATTCCAGACATGAGAAATAATCACTGCAAAGACATGGAGACCATAATTGGAGTGTTGAGTGTGACAGACAGTAAAAAAGGTAGTTTGCCTAAACAATAGAATACATGAATGAAAACAAATGTAATAAAGCTGGAAAGGTAAGTTATGAAGAATTTTTTTTTATTTAATGCTTTAATTTCCCCCCCTCCAATTCCAAAAACAATTTTAACACTTTAAAAAAATTTTTTTGATTTCCAAATTCTCTTCTCTTTCCAAATTCTCTCCTCTCATTGAAAAGTCAATTTGATATAAGCTATATATATACAGTCATACAAAGCATAATACTATGTTACTCATGTTGTGAAAAAAACAAAAAAGATAAAGAAAAATAAATATGCTTCAATCTGCATTCATCCTCCATCAGTTCTTACACTGGAAATTTATAGCATTTTTTTTTTTCATTTTAAGCCCTTCCTAATTGTCTTAGATCATTGTATTGCTGAGAATAGCTAAGTCATTTACAGCGGATCATCATACAATATTGCTATTACTGTTATCATCATACAATATTGCAGTTATACAATACACTGTTCTCCTGGTTCTGTTCATTTCACTTTGCTTCAGTTTATGTAAGTTTTTCCAGGTTTTTTTGTGAAGAGTTTTGAATGCCAAATCAGAAGAATTTATATTTAATTCTTGTGATAAGGAGCCATTAGAATGTATGTAACTGAAATTCACAATGGCAAACTATTTAAAAAGCAAATGTAAAATTATAATTAAATTAAATTCCAAAATGTTTATAAATTATATGAAATTTTTTTCAAAAGTGATATCCCTTAGAAAGATCACTCTTCTTTGTGGAGGATGGGACATAATTTTAAACAGGAAGATTAATTAGGAGGTTACTTTAGTAGTTCATACTGGTGAGAGAAGATAAATTTAAGTGATAGTCAAGTGAGTAGAGAGAATGGGACTTACATAAAAGAAATGTTATGGAGATCGAAATGACAAGATTTTATAATTGACTAGATACATGAAATAAAGAATAAGGAGATAAGATTGATGCTATGGTTATACCCACAATAGAGAAGTTTAGAGAAGACATAGGTTTGAGGTGAAAGATAATGATATTTGTGTTCTTTCTGGTTAAAGCATTACCTGTAAACAGAATTGGTAATAACCCTGATGATTATATTTTGGCTCTCAGTTCTCTCAGCTTATTTACAAATTTTAAATTGAATCAGGTTATGTGTGACCCATCTCTTACCAAATATATTTGATCATTACATTAGTGTAAATGATGGTAGCAAATCCTCATAGAAACATACACATATTGCTTTTTGTATTTTGAAGCCTTCTGTGGTTATGGAACTTCTGTTAACATCTGTTCTTTTGATTTCCTTTTTCCATCCATAAACTTTAATTTCAAACAGCCAGTTGTGTAATTTTCAGTTCCATGGCTACGCAATATTTTTTCCTTTTGATCTTTTTTTTCAACCAGTGAAAGGTCAGACTAATTAGGGAGGTTTTTTTTTGTTGTTACCTTAGTAACTAGAAGAGACTACAGTTACTTTATCAGATTATTTATTATAGCACATGATACCCAAATATAAAATGTCATTAATGACATGTCTAATGTATGATGTTTTATTTTACAGGCAGCTATGTGCTATGTCCATGTAACAGCCTTGGTGGCTGAGTATCTTACAAGAAAAGGTAAGAAGTGATTGCCAGTGTTTGGTAAAGCTAACTTTGGATTTATGAGGTGTGCTTATTGGACTACTGTGCTGGAAATATTTCCTTCTTCTGGTATACAGACAGCTTAGGAAAGAAATGTTAACTATGAAGCTAGATGAAGACTGTTCTGGAACCTCAGAAACAAACTTTTTTTAAAAAAAGAAGAGGAAGTAGAGGTTTTTAAAAGAATTAAATAAACCTAAAAAACAACTCTTTAAAGACTGTACCACCAGAATATAGATTGTTAGACATGCTTGTTTGATATAGTAGTCTTAGACTGAGTTACCAACACTGGAAGATTTTTCCTTTTTAAAATCATATGCTGCCATTTTTGTTGAAGGTTTCTAACCACAAATTGTGATGCTTGTTGCTAAGTGTTCCTTCCCACTAAATGATACTAGGACTAAAAGGACTTGATCTTTCTCGGGGTTCCACTCTCATAGGACCAACTCATCCTTTTGAAGGTTTGGATCATACTTCAAGGTGTTCAGGAGCATAATCATATGGTCAGCTCTGATCACTCCTTTGGACATAGTTATATAATTTTTTTTTGTTTGTTTTTGAGAACCTGGGAAATTTTCTGTATGCATAGCCTTCATCCTACTTAGAAATAAATATGGGATTTTGTGATAAAAGGAAGAGATTAAAGGGGTACAAGTCAGGAGGGAAATGCTCATTTTATTAGTCTGTTCTTGTTCACTTTCTAATCTAGGGGCATGAATTTAATTCAACAAATGTTTTTAAGTACCTATGTGTTGGGTGCTGGATTGAGTACAGGAGATAGAATAATGAAAAACAATTCATGTTTAAATGGAAATTAAGATTTAAATTGGCCTCTAAGCCCAGAGATCTTGTGGGTTCATGTCCTGCCTCTGACTTATATTAATTTTGTAATCCTAGGTAAGTCATTAACCTCCACATCTTTAAGTGGGACTTTGAGATTAAAAATTGCAGAAAAGGACTAACCTGAATTTAGAGGAGTTTTTCCATGTAGAAGCTCTCTATAGTAATAAAATTATAAGTCTGTTCCATATATCCCTAGCTAAGTGGTACAGTGGATAGAGCACTGGGCCACCAGTCAGGAAGCCCTGACTTTAAAGTATTCAATGCCTTGTATGACAAGTAGTTTAACTTCCATCTATTAACTATAAAATGGGGACAATAGTAACACCTACTTTCCAGAGCTGTTGTAAGAATTAAATGAGATAAGATTTGTAAAGTGTTTTGCACAGTACCAGCAATGTATAAATATTAAACTATTATTGTGATTGTTGCTATTATTGTTTACTCACAGAAACTCAAAAAGATAGGGTGGTGTAAGTTGTATTATTCCCATTTTGCAGGTGAAGAGATTGAGACTCATAGAGGTTAAGTGACTTGCCCAGTGTCATGTAACTAAAAACTGGCACAACTCGAATTCTCATTTCCATACGTTACATCACTCCTGCCCTTCCACAAAGCACTTTAAAGTTAAAAGGATTTCTATATATCTAGCTACTTGTATGGCTCCAGGCAAATCATTTAATGTTCCCATGCTTGAGTTTGCTCATCTCCAAAATGGGGACAGTATTACTTATGTGGAAGGAAAGTGCTTTGTAAACTTTAAATGTGAGCTGCTGCTATTATGGTCTGTTAGGTTACAAGTTAACTGGGAGTTTGATAAACTCACCTTGACTAGTTCCTTTTTTTATCCGTCTATCTTTTTTCCTTTCTAAAACAATTACAGCAGCTTCTGGCAAAGCTGCTTTTAAGGTCATTATCCAGTACAGAAAAATACCCTGGAAAACAGAAGCATTAAACCAGGAGGGAAAGAGTCATTCCAGAAGTGCAGAGAGAATAAAGAGGATGTATTTTGATATGCAAATCTGTCTACTTTGAATGTACTAAGTTAAAATAAATCAAACATTGTCACAAATCCAAAAAGGAAACCAATAGTCTATTGCTACTTTTAGTATTCTCTATTAAGATTATCATCGGGTAATCCATTTCCTCATATTTACAAGCAGATCTAACATTCCGGCGTGAACTATCCTACCTCCCCTCCAGCCACAATACCTTCCAAAGGAGCAGTCTGGGAGGTGAGCCTGGGGGCCTCTTCTCTAGCATCCAGGCCTGCCACTACTTATTACCATCCATTGGTGTTGGGTTTTTCTTGGTCATCAAATAGACAAATGGCTTTCACTCTCTTCCCTTTTCTCCCCCTCTTTCTCTAGCTCTCCTATGCTTGGTGAGAGAGCTCATCTACATAAAACTCCTTTGCATATTTATTTGACCCATTTAATGTCAAATTATATTTTGTCAACTGACTTAACAGTTTAGCTTGAGGTTTTTAGTCATAATTTGTTTGCCTCGAGTCCAAACTCATGCTTTGGCTTCTCTGTTCACAATTTTCATTCATAAAAGCCAAATTTTCTATTACAAAAGTAATAGTAATAACCAGACAATTTAATTACTGACATCATCATGTTAATCCATTAATAGCAAGGTATTATTTCCCTTATATATGATGGAAAGTATCTAATTATGAAATATAAAGTAGTCTTTTCTATGTCAGATACATACCATTCTGTAGGTTGAATTGTTACCACTACAGGTGGTTGCCCAACTAAAGTAAAATATTGTTCTATCATCATTATATAAACCTAAAATTGTTGGAAATACTTTAGAGAAGGAAGTTGATGCCAGCTATTTCTCCTAACTCTAACTTTAACTTAGATTTGTTATTTCCCCCCAGAATATGGGTGTATCTGAATTTCCAAAGCACCAGCACCATTTTTTATCCAGTTTCCTTCTTAAGTCGAGTAAAAGACTTCATCATATACTAGAGGCAACTAAGGAGGAAACCAGCTAATCCAGTCTTCAAATTTCTGGTGCAATATAAGTGCTTTTGTTTAATAACCCCATCTCATTTTAGAGAGGGAGAGGTATAAATGATGATTTATTGGTCTACTCCCAATCATACTGGGACAGGCAGATTGTAATTTTTTATATTATTAAGGCTTAAGGGAAGTGGGACTCTTTCAATTGCCTGCTTCCTCTTTTAATTGTTTTGGTGTGAACATTTATCTGGTGTCTAGGCAATGATTTTCCTGACAGATCTCTTCAGATTTAATTTAACATAACTTTATTGTAAATGCTCTTTATGTATTTGCCATAAATTTATTGGTCTCCCATAATCATAACATGGAAAACCTTTATATTATATACTAATTAAATTATATACTAATTAATTAAATACTTTTTTAAAATATAAGAACTTGTTAAAAGCAGAACTAATTAGGAAATTGGAATTGCCCTCTACTTTTATAGAAACAGGCCCAGAGAAATTAAATGTCTCGAGATCATATGGGCGGGGTGGAAAATATTAAGAGGGGGGGCGTGTGTGGGGGGAAAAAAGGAATAACACTCAGAAGTAATCAGCAGCATTGACTGCTCTCATCTGAGTGTGTCCTTAAGGCTTGACCTATTTTGAGACTTGGCCATGTCCCTCTAAAAATGGAAACACCCCCTGTCTTCAGCAGGAAAGAACCTTGAGTTAATTGAGTTCACCTACTTTCAGGCAATTAACTCTTCAAATCTCTTTCTCTCAAATTTCCTAGGCATGTTTAGGCAAGGATGCACAGCCTTCAGGGTAATTACCCCCAATATAGATGAAGAGGCTTCAATGATGGAAGACGTTGGGATGCAGGATGTCCATTTTAATGAGGTGAGTGCTTAGATTTCCCATTGGGTTACTTAGTTATTTGAGCATATCACAACTGGCCTTTTCCTGCTATTTGCTTCCCAACAGGCTTCCAGACTCACCACCTTTTTTCATGCTTTTCTTTCCTCTGCAGCTGCAGCTACTCTCAGATCTTATTAAGATCATTCTGACCATTGCTGGGAACCACAAAGACTGTAATTCTTCCTTCCTAAGAAGTGTCCTCTAAGCTCAGGGGGCGGGGGTATGGGGAAGCTGCACATGGAAGCATTCCGTGAGAAATAGACAATAACTGATTATAAAGAACTTCACAGCAATCTTCCATTGCTCTGGAAATAAGAATTAAAACTCTTTAGCTTTAGAAATCATTGCTCTTATTTATTTAAAATTAAGCCTTATTACATGGAATTCAAAGCAATTAGACTTTGAGTCAATCACCTAAAAATATTTTTTCTTATATTTAATAGATCTTTATTTAGATGCTCTTATTTCATTAGATCTGGAAAGGACCTAGCAGTCACTTAAGCCAGCCCTCTAATTTTATAGAAACAGGTCTAGAAAAATTAAATGGCTCAAGGTCACATGGCAGGGCAGAGATTTAAACCCTGACAGGTGGATGGTTCAGTGGAGAGAGTGCCAAGCCTAGAGGCAGGAAGACTATCTTTCTGAGTTCAAATCTGTCCTTAAACACTGGCTGTGTGACCCTGGAAAATCATTTAATCCTATTTGCCTCAGTTTCCTTATCTGCAAAATGAGCTACAGAAGGAAATGGCAAATTTAGTATCTTTGCCAAGAAAACCCTAAATGGGGTCAAGACGAATTGGATGCCACTGAAATGACTGAACAAGTCTTTCTACTATATCGTATTGTTTCTTCAGAGTGTATACACTTTAAAGAATTTGGATAACTTTAAATAAAATAAAAAAGACCTACTCAGGGGAGAAGGAAGTAGAAAACAGCTAGTGAGAAATGATTAAGGATGTCTGTTTCCCAGAATAATCCCAATTACCTATGCCCCAGAATAAACTTTTAAATAAACAAACTGGCTACAAAGAGTGGGAATTTTTTCAGCTAAAACAAAACAAAAAATAAAAGCATTTTCCAAAAACTATTTGGAAAATTATTCTCAAAAAATAATAACGATCTGGTTCATGCTCATGAAAACTTTGGTTATAACTTCCTTATTGGAATGTCCAGTTTGTGAAATAGTTCTTTTACTCAGTAGCATGAAAATTGTCCCAACTGTAGCTGAGCTTTGAGCTCCCTAGGCTTTAGGGAGTTGAGCTTTTGCTGAATTTAGAAGTTGAGTTTTTGCCTGGACTTCTTCCTATAAAAATTCTAGACTATAGCATACCCTTAGTAGTAAATAAAAATTTTGGAATTGTAACCCATTCCTTTTAACGCTATTCCAGTTTTCTTTCCATTACATCACACTGACTCTTTGACCTGGAGATCAAGTTTTGAGTACTAGTTGTAAAACTTGTTACCTTTGTGGCTGTGAAAAGGTCACTTCATCCTTTTTTTCCTTTTCCTCATCTATAAAATACAAATAATAAATCTTGACCTCACTGCCTCATAGGGTTGTTGTAAGGAAAGCACTTAGTAAAACTTAAAATATTATAAAGAAAAACTGGATGGTGTGGTATCATAAGATATCAAGCCAATTATATCTTTTTTTTCCCCAATAGCATTTTATTTTTCCAAATACATGTAAAGATTGTATTCAACATTCATTTTTGTAAAACTTTATGTTCCAAATTTTTTTCTCTCCCTTCTTTTCCTCCCCTCTCCCCAAGACAGCAAGCAATCCAGTATAGGTTAAATATGTGCAATTCTTCTAAACATATTTCCATATTTGTCTTGTTGCACAAGAAAAATCAGATTAAAAGGGAAAAACCATAAAAAAGAAAAAAACAAGCAAGCAAGAACAACAAAAAAAGGTGAAAATACTATGCTTTGATCCACTTTAAGTCTCCATAGTTCTCTCTCTAGATGTAGACGCATTTTCCATCAAGTCTAGTAGAATTGTCTTGAATCACCCCATTGTTGAAAAGAGTCAAATCCTTCACAGTTGATCATCCCACAACCTTGTTGTTACTGGGTATAATGTTCTCTTGATTCTGCTCATTTCACTTATCATCAATTAATTTCAGTTTTCCCAGGTTTTTTTGAAATCAGCCTGCTCATCATTCCTTATAGAACAATAACATTCCATTACTTTTAATACCATAACTTAGTCAACCATTCCCCAACTGACAGACATTCACTCAATTTCCAGTTCCTTGCCACTATAAAAAAGGCTGCTACAAACATTTTGCACATGTACAACCCCTGTCTTTTTGCTTTGATATTTCCGAGGCAGGATGCAAGCTGATCAGGATGTAAATGTATCCTAAACTTCATTCAGTCATCTCAGTTGTGCCTGAATTTTCATGATCACATCTTGGACTTTTTTGGGCAAATATACTGTAGTAATTTGCCATTTCCTTCTCCAGCTTATTTTTCAGATGAGAAAGACAGAATTAAGTGACTTGCCCAGGGTCACATAGCTAATTTAGTATCTGAGGCCAGATTTGAACTTGGGCTCCAGGTCCAATATCCATTCTCAGCTGTCATCTTAAACTTAGTCGTCAGCAATAATATGACATAGAAACCAATAAGTGAAACTCTGAATGTGTTCATTTGGTTGACACAGTAAAATAGAATCATTCTTGCAGCCTTATGAATTGATAAGCACAAAAATCAAGAGATCATTAGGGGCTCCTTGAGGAAAAGAATTTTCTTTAACCTGTTTTTATATCCCTTGCACTTAGAATAGCAGGTAGCACAAAGTAAGCATTTTAATAAGTCCTCCTTGACTGACAGATCAATTTGAAGTAACAAAGTGAATAAAAATTTTGAGCTCTTATAAATAAACTGAGGACCAAGGATATTTTTAATCACTGCATATCCAGAGAAAGAGTTTGCCTCTTGTTTTTAAGCATAAAATTAGTTAATCTTTAACAAAGTCCAGGGTACATGTAATTCCGGATGTAACATATAGTAGAATTATAAAATACTTAGCAAAAGATAAAAGCATCAAAAGTGAAACTTCAAGAACAACTTTGGAGACATCAGCATATCAGAAGGAGAGAGAAGCCCAAATGCTTCATGTTTTATAGTACTTTTATCTAACAGGATTTTTCAGGAAACAGTGACTTTCATTATGAAAGATGATTATCTTTGCCAGATGTTTCTTGACTATGGAAAAGCTGAAGTGAAAAGATGCACATGGTTTGCTGGAAATAATTGCTAGTATAATTTTTACTGCCATATACAATTAAGTACATAAATTGTTCTCCTCAAGAGGTTCCAAAGTAGTTTACTTCTGACAGAGAACAGTTTCCAGGCAATTGGATATAAGTTGTAGTTATGTTACAAAATCATTATGAAGCACATTATCTGGTTCAGTTCAATTTCTTAAGGATATCCTATATGCTAGGCACTAGACAAAGAGGAACAAAAAAGCCCTGAAAAAGTCTGCCCTCGGGGAACTTACTTATAGTTACTTTATAAAATAGGTTAAGCATGAATTGTCTAGGAACTTACAGTTAGGTGGGGGTAGGGGTGGGGAATGACAACATAGGACCAAAGAAAAGAGCTAGAGGTATAAAAAAATTTTAGAGGCCATCTATCCTCCCTCAATTTATAACTAAATTATAAACTCCAACAGGAGAGAAAAATATCTACCCTAAATTATATTGCTTTGGTCCCCCTTTGCACAATAATTCCATTAAGGCAGAGAATATTCCATAAATATATGGCTAAATATATTAGCAGATCTGTGGAGTCATGTAATAGGCATTATATTTGGAATTAAAGCATTTAAGTTGAAGATCAACTCTGTTTCTTACTGGCTGAATGTACTTGGACAAGTCTCTTGACCAGTACTCACTTAGCTTGACACAGTTTTCAACTAGCATTCTAGTTGAATTAATTATCTACTATCTTTGCATGTATTTTGAAAAATAAAAAGCTATTATTTAAAAAAAAATTATAAACTAAATTTTAGTTCCTGAAAAATGTCACAAAGCCTTAGTCTATAAACTCATCTATAAACCTCAGTTTAGTCATTTGTAAAATTGGGGTGAAGATGCTTGCAATTATCCACCTCTTGGGAATGTTAAAAATTCTCTCTAAACTAGAAATGGCCTATAGAAGGCCATATAAGTTGTTGCTTTTTAAAAATGCTATTAAATTAGGGTTTAATAAATTTTAATTTAATAAATATTTAGTAAATATCTGTTGCCTGAAGAGCAAGTGGTGACTCAGATACAAACCTTAAAAAATATATAGGCTGTGTCCTCATGGATCTGTCATGACAGAAATACATACATATGCAGATAGATACAGTAGACAACAGTCAATGTCAAATTCAAATAGAAAAGGTTCCCTGTGAGCTTCATGTTGACCTAAAAAGCCACAAATTGACAATTATCTCTGTTGTATTTTTATTTTGTTATTCTCAATTCCATTTTAATCTAGTTAAGGTCACACTCAAGATTTGTGGGGTACTTGTATTCAAGTTTGATAGCTTTAGTATAGAATTATACACAAGTTCATAAGAGAAGCACAAGCAAAGTGGGATTGGAGGGAAAGTCATTTGACCTGTTAGAGGGGAAAAAAAAGAAATGCAATAATTTATTGCTTGACAGCCTTGATAAATTCAATCTGGATATAGAATTTTAGTTCTGAAAAGGACCTTAGACATCACTCTGACAAATCTTTTATTTTACAAGTTAACTGAAAGTTAGAGAATGTAGGATTTAATTAATGTCAGAAGTGACTTCTTGTATGGCAAGAACACTGAATTTGGAGTCAAAGGATTTGCTTTTGAATCCTGGAAATGTTCTCTACTATCAATACGATAGGGGGCAAATCACATCTCCTAAGAGCCATGGTTTCTACATGTGTAAGATGAAGGTATTGGATAAGATTAGTGGTTCTCAAAGTGTGGTCCAAAGAATCCTGGGAATTTCTGAAACCTTTTCAGAGGAGCTACAAATTCAAAATTAGTTTTTCTTTGTAATATGGTAAATATATATAAATTATAAATAAAAACTCATTAGACAGATCCTCAAATTTTAAGGAAATTTAAAGAAATACTGAAAATAAATGTTGAACAATACTATATGATGATCAATTCTGATGGACCTGGCCATCTTCAACAATGAGATGAACCAAATCAGTTCCAATGGAGCAGTAATGAACTGAACCAGCTACACCCAGCAAGAGAACTCTGGGAGATGACTGTGAACCACTACACAGAATTCCCAATCCCTATATTTTTGTACGCCTGCATTTTTTATTTCCTTCACAGGCTATTTGTGCAATATTTCAGAGTCTGATTTTTTTTTTTTTTTTGTATAGCAAAATAACGGTTTGGACATGTATACTTATTTTGTATTTAATTTATAGTTCAACATATTTAACATGTATTAGTCATCCTGCCATCTAGGGGAGGCAGTGGGGGGAAGGAGAGCAAAAATGGAACAAAAGTTTTGGTAATTGTCAATGCTGTAAAATTACCCATGCATATAACTTGTAAATAAAAAGCTATTAAAAAATTAAAAAAAAATAAATGTTGACGAACCATTGGATTAGATCACTTCTAAGGCCCTTTCAATTCTTATATCCATGTATCCAATTAGGGACTAGAACCTAGGACTTCTTATTTTCTAGCTCTTATGCTTTTCTTCATAAATTCAGTCTCCCAGTGATAGAGGCCTTTCTACACTAGTAGCATACTTTAAATTTTTTTTTCTTTTTTAAATATTTTATTTTTTCCCCAATTACAATAATATACTTTTGTGATGAAGGGGATGTGAGAGTAGATGAGACGCTGAGTTTCAACAAATTCCTTAAAGCAGGAATCATGTCTCATTGTGTCCTTATTCTAGCACAGGGTAGGTATTCAATAAGGAAATGTTTATTGAATAAATGATCAAATCCAGGCTTGCTTTAACACATCTGAAGGACCTCCACTCCAGCCATCTGTTATTGAAATCACTTTTAGATTGTCATATACAATTGAGTCTTTGGAATGACATGTGACATTAGCCAACTTGGACAGGCATATACATGGGCTAGTGGAATTCTGTTCATAAGTAAAAGCTGTAAGTTATTGTATCACCTTACCTCAGAGAGTAATTCCCCATCCCAAGGCATTTAACCCAACCAAGGAATGGGTCAGCCACTTATTAAAGCTTTAGCAAAGGATATTGTTGATATTTTATAGCACTTTAAGATTGGTGAAGCATTTTATATGAATTATCTCAATTAATTTTCAGAGCATCCCTGTCTGGAGTATCCATTTTAAAAGTAAGGTTAAAAGTAGTTAAGTGACTTACCTAATAATCACATAGTGTCTAAATCAGACTTCAAATGCTCTTTAACACATTGCTATAAAAAAGAAGTATATAAATATATACAAAACATAAAAAACATAGAGATACTTTGCATTGACAGTGGTAGATTACTTGTTTCATTGTACTTTTCTTTGAACTTTATTCGACTTTTTCATAGTCAAGGAACAAGGCATATTTGATCATAGTGGAGCTTTCACTTATAAAATTTTCTTTAAAAAATTTCCTACAAGGAAATAGGTGGAACATAAATAAGCACACTAATGCATCTTTTTATTTAGGAACTCAGTTGGTTGCTATGTGTATGTGACTTTTTTGCCCTCATTAGTTAATGGGTACTATGATAAAAACCATTAGACATCTGGATCCCCTTTTATAAGCATTGATTCCAGGATTCAGTCATGCACATAGCAGTTTTATGATTTGTATACTTAAAGGATGTCATAGAGGTAGAGATTGTCTTGCCCTGACAATGTTTTTTATAAACTAATTTGTTAAAGAAAAAAATTTAAAATTTACAATAGACTTTCTTTCTTGCCACTTGAAAAGCAATTACTTCAAATCAGTAAATAAGTATATTTAAGTCTAAAAACAAATATGTGAAAAGTAAGAAACTTAAAAATCTTAAGATGGGGGCAGTTAGATGGAGCAGTGGATAGAGCACTGGTTCTGGAGTCAGGAGGACCTGAGTTCAAATCCAGCTTCAAACACTTGATATACACCAACTGTTTGATCCTGGACAAGCCACTTAACCCCAATTTTCTCACAGAAGAAAAATAAAATCTCAATATGAAAGACAAATGCTAGTTGGAATAAGGCAAAAATGTGCTAGCATAGACTGGAAATCCACAACATTAATGTTATTGTTTTAATTAGATATGGTAACAGCCATATTTTTTGATTGTAGTTGATAGTTTTTTCTCAGCAATATAATGAGGAAAGAAAGTGTAATGTATGAATAAATAATAACTGTTTGAAAAGGCTATGGTGTTTTTAGTGGTCTACAAACTCAATACAAGTCAGTCAGTCAATAAACATCTATTATGCACCTACTATATGTGAAGCATTGTGCTAATCATTGGAGACATGAAGAACGACAGAAGGTTATTTCTGCTTTCAAGCACTCTTAGTCTAATGGAGGATATAACAAGTTAACAATTATGTACAAACCAGATTTCTATGGAATATATATGTGTATGTGTATAAATATATTATATTTATAATATAATTTTATTATATTTAAGTATATAATATTTGTATACATATATATGTACTGTAAAAAAAAAAAAAAAAAACTGGAAGGCACTAGAATTGTGGGATACTGAGAAAGACCTCTTGTAGAAGGTGAGATTTGAAGGAAGTCTGGCCATGAAGAAAATTTCAAGCATGGTGACAGCTGCTAAAAATGCCCAGAGTTCGGAAATGAAGTATCTTGTGTGAGGAACAACAAAGAGACCACTGTCACTGGATTACAGGATATGGAGGTGGGAGTGTCAGTGGGCAGAGGAAGCCAGAAAAGTTCATTTGATCTTGTTACTTCAGGAGAAGTGTTCAGTCATGTCCAACTGTTTGTCACCCTACTTGGGGTTTTCTTGGCAAAGATACTGGAGTGGTTTGCTATTTCCTTCTCCAGCTCATTTTACAGATGGGGAAACCAAGGCAAACAGGGTTAGGTGACTTGCCCAGGATCACGCAGCTAGTATATAAAGGCGATAAGCCTTAAACCCAAGTCTTCATGACTTCAACACCTGCCTTGATGGTACTTATGCTGCCTCTTAATCTTCAGACTTTTGCTTACTTAATTCCAACTTCTGCTTACTCATTATTTGAGTCATTCTTTTTTTTTTCCATTGCTGCCTTATTATAAAATTATCTTTATTATCTGTTGAGATCATTTATATTAATTCTCCATACGGTTACACTCCCATTTCATCTTCACAAAAAGTCACTTTTTTTTTTGAAGGCAGTAGTTATCCTACCATCATGGAGTAAGGAAATAGCTTCCAAATGCAAATTCTTTGCAAACATTGATAGGTGGATAGATGAAGCATTTTTTAAAGTCACCATGTGCCAGGCACTGTGCTAAATACTAAGGACACAGGTAGAAGCAAGCAAGGATAGTCCGTGCCCTCAGAGAGCTTCTCTATTAAAGGGTGAAAACATCTCATAAAAGGAAGCTTGAAGGGGAGGTAGGATGGCATTTTGTGAAGCAGACTTGAACTGGCCTGATGGCCTGAGTACCACCCAGATTAGGGCTAAACTGTCAAAGCCAAGGGACCCAGGAGCAGTGTACAACTTACTGGGAGGAAAGGAGGAGGAGGTTATGGTCCAAGCAAGCCAGGAGTAGCAGTGGATGTCTGGACCCCATCAAGGCGTGCAAAATATCAGTGACAATTTTGTTCCCTTCGTGAGATACTTACTCATGGTTATCACACGGTAGCCAATTCAGAGCTGTGTTTCTTAATTCCTTCTTATAATGTTTGCAAAGCATCTGAAAAATGTATCCTGACAGAACGATGGAGGCTAACTTTTAACCAACAAGGAAACCTTAATGTACTTAACACTACCATTCAACTTACACTTCTTTATAAATTATTTCACCGGTAATTGCCTTATTTTTCCAATTATTTTTTTTCTGCAATTAGGACGTATTGATGGAATTGCTAGAACAGTGTGCAGATGGGCTCTGGAAGGCTGAACGCTACGAGTTGATTGCTGGCATCTATAAACTCATAATTCCCATTTATGAGAAACGCAGAGATTTTGAGGTACCTTATACTGAATTTTTTACTTTTCATAACATTTGTCTGACAAACTTCCTTTTCTTGCTTTACATAATTTTTTGAAGGTTTTCTAGAAGTAGGAATTTTCTGATTTTCTTCTCCTTTTTCTAAAAAAGTCAAAAAAAATGGAAATGATATTGTTTCACTGTTTAAAGTTTTAAATATATGTGACTCTTAAATAAATAAAATAAATTAATTTGCTGAAATTGGGAACCATATAGTCAACTTGCAATTATCCATACCACTGGAGGAGAGTAGCAACATGGAAAATCCAAAATGGCAGTTAATTTAAATATAAATTTATTTTACTTTGGAAGGTAGTTTTGTACTTATTTGAAAATGCATGTTTTGGATTTTTGAGAACTTATAACAAAATAATGAACATATGAAGATCTGCAGAGTTCTGGAAGATATAGAACAGGGGTTTGGCAGCATCTTCATACGGCACATGTGTCAAAAAGAGTACCCAGACAGACTTTTCAATGGAAACTTAATTGTTGTTTCTCTCTCTTTCTCCTCTGCCATTTGCAAAAATTTACATTTCTGCTCTCACCACCTGGGAAAATCAGCATGTAAATAAACACCCATTACATTTATTAGGGAAGTGGCATCTAGTAACCATCCTTCTTATATCAGTAGAGCCTTCAGTACCCTAGGCCTCTGGACAGAAGTCTTCCACTGGGTACTCAAAATATTGAATGTTTGTTAAATCTCTGACCAAGAAATTTACCAAGCTTTCCCATCCAGCCTTTGTTTATAACTCTCCTAGCTACTTCATGCCGAAAATGACTTTCCTTCAATCATGAACATATCCTAAATAGGACTTTATGTGTCTGCCTTCTTTTTAGGGAAATAATTAAATATCTCATGTTCAAAGGTCTTCTGCAGGCTACCTTGGGTAGAAGAGAATGCTAGGTCAACAAGTCAAGAAAAATTCCTGTATACGGACAGCACAAAACCATATTATTTATTCTACTTTACTATTTTGAGAAATTAAAAGCAATATATTCTTTTATATAATTTGAATATTCAAGCAATTAGTAATCCAGGATTGACTCACTATATCTTAGTTTTGTTATTGTTGAGGTTTTCCTGGCCAAAATCCTGGAGTGATTGGCCATTTTTTTTTTTTTTTGGTCTAGCCCATTTTATAGATGAAGAAACTGAGGTAGACAGAGATTAAATGACTAGCCCAGGGTCATACAGCTAGGAAATGCCTGAGGCCAGATTTGAACTCAAGAAGAGTCCTCCTGATTTCTGGCCCAGCACTCAATCCACTGTGCCACCTACCTGCTATATCTTAGTTTACACAAGTTAATCCTTTGTAAGTGAATTGCACATTAGAATTTAGGACATTGCTTTTAAATTTTCTGAAGAAATTGAGTTGATAAAACTAATATCTACTTATCTTTAAATGTCTTTTTTTCCCCCAATTAATGAGTAAGTAGAGATCTGGCCATTTCTTTTATAATTTGCTGCAAATATCATGAGAAAAGGAGATTGGTTTTCTGTTTGAAAAGTATCCATTTGTCAATATTTTAGCTTAATTTAATTTTTTTTACAGAATTCTATTTTTAAAAATAGCTTTGCTGGGAGAATCCCTTAGTTTGCTTTTAAAAGTTGAAATGACTCATTTATTCTCCAGTCTTCTTGTCACTTTTTTTTTGAAGAAAAAAATTGAAAATAATTTAAGAGAAGAGGGCTAAAAAGAGAGGATTCTTCTTTTTAAGTTTAAAATTGAGTGGGAATTTGAATTGTTTACAAGTATAAAGGAAACTGTTCTCTTCCATATTTCTAGAGACTAGCTCATCTATATGACACTCTCCATCGAGCATATAGCAAAGTCACAGAAGTTATGCATACGGGCAAGAGACTTCTGGGGACATATTTCAGAGTGGCGTTCTTTGGGCAGGTGAGCAAAGCTTCTCCTTTCTAAAAAATGATATTCAATACTGTGAAAAACGTTTACGTGATTGTGTTTTGCAACTTACTCTGTTTCATGCATATAAATTCTTTATATAATGCAGTTCTTCTTTGATCTGTTAAATTTGACGTTTGGTATAATTCTGATCTTCCTCAGTAAACTTTCTGCTTTTTTCTTCCTGTCTTTTCTTTTATTACTTTCTTAAGGCAGCGGTAAGTTCTTCCCACGTAAAACATTCCTAAGAATGTTTATTGAGCGGCATCTTTGGTGCTTCTGTGTGATTTGCCAGTTGCTTTTTCAAACCTGTATGTATATCTATTAGTCATCCCAGTTTCAAACAATAACATTTGATTCCATTTACAGAAATAAATCACCTGTGTCCTATACATCTGTATTGCATGTTTTAAACCAAAAAAATTAAGACATTCTGGCTGCCCTTGTGTATGCCCCTTGTGTACATCTTCACCTTTATGTAATATAATATCTCCACAGTAGATTGACCATGATAATGTTTCAGAGAACCCATGAGGAAGGGTTCTTTCTCATTTAACTTGATTTTAACCTACAAGTATCTAACATTGTTACATTATATAAACTGTCATCCATGTATTTAGGAAGTGTGCATTCCTATGAGCAGTATATAACCTTCGATTTATTCTGTTGTCTTTCACAACTTTATAGCAATACCAGTTTACAGACACTGAGACAGATGTGGAGGTAATTACAGTAAATGCTTACAAAGCAAGCAATGTAGTCGAGTGGCTGCATTTCAATCCCTAGTTTGATGTGGATATTTTTGTTCAGTCCAGCCTGCCTTGTTTTGTTTTGTTTTGAACGTTTTCTGTGTGTTCTTTCTGTTGCTTTGTCTATTTTATCTTGGGACAGAAATTTTTTTTTAACTCATTTCAAATATTAACTGATATTTGGCTTTTATTTTTTTCATCCTGTTTCACTTCTCATGCCATTTTGTTGAATTCAGCCGAGTGACTCTCCAACAGATGTTAACTGGAGATAATATAGCTATATCTTGCTATTACATTGACAGACTCAAATAGTTTTGAAATTAATTATATGTAATAGAATTGGCAAAATGTTTCCTTTGTAACATATTTGCCCTTCTCCATTCCTAGAATTTAAAAAAAATTATCCTATAAAATCTAGTGTAAATAGAATTGATTGAGAAATTTTTGCAAGTCAATATGAGAAACTGACAGACAATAACACCATTTTTGGATGAAGGCTGGGAAAGTAAAACAGGGATGAACCTACTCAGTCCAGCTGAATGAGAAAAGGTCTTGATTCCCAGACCTTTAATTACACTCAAGTACATGATGACACCATCCTCAAATATGTTTGCAATTTTATGTTGTTTCTTCATCTTTGCACCCTTCCTCTACCCAGACTTTTCTATTATTCACATTTTTCCCCTTCAGGAATCATATCTGTATAAGGTTTTATTTTTTTTTTTTGAGTTGTTAATTTTTGTTTTGAATCCTAACAACAAATGTTGAAAGTGCTGTTTTTAAAACATTAAAACAAAAAACAAAAAAGCCACTGTCTGGATTATTATAAACCAGAGCTATTAGAGTGCTGAAAATAGTCCTAATTTTACTTTTCCCCACAGGGATTCTTTGAAGATGAAGATGGAAAGGAGTATATTTACAAAGAACCTAAACTGACACCTTTGTCAGAAATCTCTCAGAGACTACTAAAACTTTACTCAGATAAATTTGGTTCTGAAAATGTCAAAATGATCCAAGATTCTGGCAAGGTATGAGTGAGCACACATGGATGATTGTGATAATACTATTGATTTTGTTTTATTTTTGTTTAAAACCAAACTAGTATCTTATAAGGCTTCAATATCTCTAGCCTATAGTTTAGAAAATGTCTAATTTCTGTTTGTATTTTTGGTTTCTATTTCTAAAGACTAGCTTCTCAATCCCTAAAGCCACATCTCCAACTATATATACTTGTACTGCCTAAAACTCACCCAGGAAATGGCACAAACTCCTTCTATTCTTTTCACATTAAAATCTTGTTATTCAATTTGACAAATATTTATTAAATATTTTCTATTTACTAGCCATACCCATTGCCATCAATGGCAACCATTTTCTTTATTGAACATCTTACTTGTTACAAATAAGTTTGAAGTCATGCTTTATATCTTAATGTTTCATTCCCTCCTTCCCAGCAAATCAATTGTCAACTTTATTAAAAATAATGCCCCCAAAAAAGATAATGCCATTGATTTTAGGAATAATATTCCCAACATCAAAACTATTAAATTGGCCTTGGTTAATGGGGATTGCCTGTGTCATCGTAACATTATTTTCAAAGTTCTCCCACGTTTTTCATCTTTTTTTTTAATCCATATATAATGCCCCTAAAGAAATGAACCAAATCTGTCTCTTCACACAACCACCTTTTTTCCTAATCCTTCCGATATCATATCCTTAACAAGTCACTCAGTGTGTTGATTTAATGTACAGATATGAACAGAAAAGGAGTTGTAGGTTAGTTGCTTGAGAGAGTAATAGGATCTAATGAAAGGTTTTTAAGAATGAGGGGAGACATATATATATATATATATATGTATGTATGTATGTATATATATATATATATATATATGTATGTATATTATAAAAGGTGAAAGTACATCAGAGATTGAAGCAAAGGAGTAGAGGATGGGCAATGATGTCTGATATATTCCTAGTGGACAGTTCCTGGTTTTCTCATATGAGAAGAGAAAAAGTCCTCTGCTAAAGGGGAAAGTGTATGAGCACATTAAACACTAATTTGATTTTTTTAAGAGTCATACAATATACCAAAGAGTAAAGGCTTTGGTTTTTATAAGTAGTTGGATTATTTTAATTTTTTGGATTTATATATCTTTCTTCCTTAAAAGTGCAATGCAAAGCTATCATTTAAAAAAAAAATGCTTAATCCCCTCATTATATCTGTGAATAAGGAAATTGTTAATTAGGATCTGAGTCCATTAAATCTGTGCCTTTCTCATTCACTTTTCTGTTTTGTTCTTGTACTATTGCAATTGTTAACATTTTCTGTCTACCCAAGCCCACACAACCATTCCACCTCCTCATCCTCATTTCTTTTCTTTTGGCCTAAAAGATAAAAAGTGCTTATCAAAAATGATTCAAAAATACTTAATGGGACTTATGATAGAAAATGCCATTGGCATCCAGAAAAAGAACTATGGAGTCTGAATGTACATCAAAGCATAGTATTTTGACTTTTAAAATTTTGTTTTTTGCTTTTTCTTTCTTATGGTTTTTCCCTTTTGTTCTGATTCTTTTTTCACAACATGACTAATATGGAATAAGTTTAACATGACTATACATGCATAACCTATATTGGATTGCTTCTCTCTTGGGGAAGGGAGAGGGAAGGAAGGTCAGTAGAAAAATTTGGAACTCAAAATCTTACATAAATGAATGCTGAAAACTATCTTTACATGTAATTAGAAAAAATAGTCTCAGTGTTAAAAATTAAAATACTTAGTTAAAATGTCTTTGATTTCCTATTAAAATTACCTAGCTTTAATTTCTTATCAGCTTTTAGGTTTAGTTTTTAAACATTTATGTATACACATATATCTTTATTAATTTTAATTTTTAATTTAATTTAATTAGTAAATTACATGATAATGAGAAATAAAACTGTTATATTTCCTTTTTTCAATAATTGGGTGCTTATAGTGGAGAAAGTATGAATTTTATGCGCGGACTTAAAAAAGCATTAAGCTAAATATTTGCTTTCCAAAGCAAATTTATAAAGGGCATTTCAGGGGAAGAGAAAAGTAATTATTTTCTCTTCAGTATTTTTCATCTGCCTTTTTTCTTTTCATTTAAAGGTCAATCCTAAGGATTTAGATTCAAAGTATGCATATATCCAAGTGACACATGTAACCCCATTCTTTGATGAAAAGGAATTGCAAGAAAGGAAGACTGAATTTGAAAGAACTCATAACATCCGCCGGTTCATGTTTGAAATGCCCTTTACTCAGAGTGGTAAGCGACAGGGTGGAGTTGAAGAACAGTGCAAACGACGTACAATATTGACAGGTATGGATTTTCCATTATTATCTGGGAAATATTTAGTTTAGGTTGAAAGAGGGTAAAAACAGTATTGTGCTTTTTTCTTAGTTTTTTGTTGGAACCAGATATTGACTACCTGGCATTTATATAACCACTAATGCATTTGAGTCTGAAGGATTCCTAGAACTACTTAGGATAATCATTTTCAAATTGAGAGGATTATATAGATCATCAATTTGCTTCACTTTGTAGGTGAAGAATCTAAATGCTCAGAGAGAATTAAGTAATTTTTATATGCTGTTTGAAGTAAAGACCTTGGATTCCCAAACTGGCCATTTCCATAATGCCCTGACAGTGCTGATTCAACTCCCTGAGAGTATATACATATCATTGGATTTGTCAAATGTATTCAAAGGCAGTTTACTGCTATTTGGAACCTACAGCCGAGATCCAAGAGTAGGATAGAAAGTGGATAAAGCACTGGGCTAAGTCAGGAATAACTGAGTTCAAATTCAGCCTTATATGCTTACTGTGTGATCCTGGGCAAGTCATTTAGCCCTTTTTGTTTCAGTTTCTTCATCTGTAAAATGAGTGAAAAAAAAAGGGAATTCCTTCAAACCACTCTAGTATATTTACCATGAAAACCCCAGAAGGGATCACAGAGAATCACACACAATGGAAACAGCTGAACTATAAGTATACAAGATATTGCACTATGCATAATTTCACATATGCTCAAAATCCTTTGGCTAATTATAAAATAAATTTATTGATTAGGCATTGAACATTCTAATCATTAAGAAAAAATGAAGAGAGAAACTATTGTGTGTAAGATCAAAATTAGAGTTTGATGTCACTGTGCTTTCTAATAGATTAGAGAGTATAGTAAATCCTATAGTTTAATCAATATTTGTTCAGGTTTTATGTGCTTGAGAGAAGGAAATTTGGTTTCTTTAGAATGAATGAATGAACTTTTGCCAAAGTAAAACTTAGCTTAACACTCTAGGTAAATTCTTATTTTGTCTTCACATATAGCACTCAAATTTCAATTTTATGAAAGCCTTTCAATTTTCCATCCTAAATTCTAATCCAGGCTTTATGCTTTTCTAGTGGAGCTTTTATTTATCATTCCTGGGCCACCAACGGACTCGCTGAGTAGAGTATCAAATGAGAGAGACTTTTTCATCTCTCACCTGATTTATTTTTATACTAACTCTACTCTAGGCAAAATGGACCAAAATATCAGACAAGAAAGTGCATAAATTTTTTGGTTGCAGTTGATTGAATCCATTCCATTTGCCTTGTAAAGCTTTCTTTCCCTGGGGAAAAAAGACTTTATGGAATTCACAGATTTATGAATGGTTCAGTGAACCAGCCTACTTGACAAAGGTCTGCAAGCAGTAGTGAGAAAAAAAAAAAAAAAGATGATGAATCCTGAAGGGACAGAGATGGAAGACTTTGAAGCTGGCAACAAGATGCAGTTATTATCTTTCATCCTCAATGAAAAAATGCTTGTGATGAAAAATCATTCATCAGTTTCATAAATGCCTTGAATCCCTATTGAACAATTATAATCACAGTGATATCTAGAGTTTGTAGAATGCTTGCTCCAAGAAGTCATTAGTGGTTTTTATTTTTTGTTTTAGTGCAGCTAATCTTCAGCAATCAATGATGAGGAAAATCAATGAATAAATCAAAAAGTACTTTAGAACCTACCATGTGCCAGGTGCTAGTGATTCAAATATGACATACAAATAATACAAATAAATAAATAGTCTTTATCCTTGAACTTACACTCTAATAGGAGAAATTGGCATATATGGGGAGATATACTGGTCAAGGAAGGGACTTTTTGGGGGGGGAATCACATGAATGGTGAATGAAATCAACATTTAGTAGATTATTATGTCCTTTCTAAACACTATAATTGTGCTCACTTCAGCAGAACATAAACTAAAATTAGAACAATACAGAGATTTTATGCGCAAGGATGAAAGGCAAATTCATGATGCAATCCAAATTTTTAACAATAAAAAAAGGAAGTTATAATCATTGATTTGATTACTTTAGCTCTGTTGGAAGAGGTGAGACAGGTGGTGGCAAGGAAGCTAGGAAGAGCTGAGTCCTGGGCCTGAAGTTAAGAAAATCTCAGTTCAAATACAGCCTCAGATACTTCCTTGCTATGTGGCCCCCTGAGTATTCATAGCCATTTGCCTCAATTTTCCTCAACTATAAAATTAGGGTAATCCCTACATCCCAAAATGGTTCTGAGAATCCAGTGACATAATATTTGTAAAGCATTTAGCTGGTGTCTTGTACACAGTAGGCAGTTTAAAATGCTTGTTTTGTTTTGATTATATAAACATGCCCTGGGGAGAGCTAAAAGTGAGTTTACACTCTCATTTCCCATTCAAGACAACTTAAACTCAAGGCAGAGTTCCAAAGCGGAGTACATCGATTCTTGTGGTCTCTAGAGTTCTGTTCCAGAGGTTCTAGCTAGAGAGAGAAGGAGACCACGAGAAGGAACTGGACAGATGTCTCAAGTCCACAACTGACCAGGGAGGGAGACAGTTCTCAAGGTCAGGTATAAAGGATGCTATTCCAGGTGAGGAAGGCTTATACCCCAAAGGCTTACACCCTCACCTGGAATAGTGAGGAAGATACATTCTAGCTCATATTTAGAGCTAACATGAAGTAAAAAGGAGAGCTTTGGACATCAAGACAGATCTCAGTTACCAAATTCATCTAAACTCACTCTCCATTCAGGAGACCCAGATTCAGATTCTCCCTCACAAACCTTTCTAGTGGTATGATCAAGAACAAGTAACTTAATTTTCCCCAGCCTCAGTTTTCCTCATTTATAAAATGAGAATGATAATACGCTACCCACTTACAGTGCTAGAAATGCAGGTTTATCATGATCATTATTAGCATTTATTTTTTTAAAAATTTATTGAGCACTTTTTGTGGGCAGTAGCACCCCACCTGACATTGGGGAAGTTACTAAAGTTTAAGTTAGATACAGTCATTGCCCTCATGAGGCTTACAGTCTTATAGAGGGTATAAACCATAGTCTTAGTACTTATTTGTTTATTGTGTGGGTGTTCAAGATAAGGTATTCAAGGTGCTACAAACCTTAAAACACTATCTAAACATCAGCTGTAGCTATCACTTTTAATTTAACTAAACTAATTCAAAACACCACAACTCTGGGGGGACACCATTTAGACTTCAAACACCATTCTAGCATAGCCTTTAGTGGGAGTTTAGGAAGGAAAGGGCTAAGCTTATTATAAAATAGCTGAATTCTCAAACTTGGTGTTTATACCTGATTTTAAATAACCATACCAGAATAACCTATTTCAAGAAATATCGCATTCCTCTTAGGATAATAATGTTTTTCTCCCTCCCCCCCACAGAAATAATGAGAAATTTCTTTTCCTTTAAATTTCCCCCCCATAATTAGAGTATCTAATCCTATATGTAAATAGACTCTTCCTTTCTTCCGGGTTACTATGACAACCACAGAAATGCATGCCTTGCCAGGAAATCTTTGTTAGACAGAATTACTACATTGGGAAAGGTCTTGGGGGGGAGGGGAGGTCTCCATGGAAATTATCAACTAACAGCATTTTTCAGCTACAGCTGCAACTACTATAGCTGCTCAAGCATTTTTATTTCTCTTTCTACAAGGAAACAGTTCACTGATAGCCAAAGTCAGAATTTTTGATTCTTCCATTAAAATGCATCATTCATGAATTTTGGCATGAGGAACATTATCAGAAGGACAGTAGTTTATTCTACTGTAACAGAAATGCCCTATAGCCATCTGAGAGTTGTAATGGCTGTCAGCCTTCATTAATGAGACACCAGAAGGATGTATTTCTTCCTTCAATACAGAGAGAAAAAATGTGTGGTGGGTTAAAGCCCAACTTCTTAAATTGTGGTTCCCACCACCCCAATTTGGGATTTTGTAACTGAATTCTGGCAGTCAGAAAATTATGATTTATTATCAGTAAATGTTTAATTTGTATACCTGTTTTATATACCTCTATACCAAGGGTCACATAAAATTTGTTGGGAAAAAAAATGGAAAAAGTAAGTAGCCCTGAGTTATAGAAGGAGAAACTGGGTAACATAATTCCCAATAAATGTCTGACTGTCTTGTGTTTTAGCTTTCTAGTTGAGGGAGGGAGGAGAATACTTCATTGTACTAGCTTAATTTCACTCTTCACTCAACTCCTAATATTAATCAAACATCCACTACAAGCTTACAATTGTGGAATTCCCATTCTTGCTTATGTTCCAAGCCTATTTTTTGTCAGCTGTACACAACATTTCAACTCCAACTCCCATGCCCAGTCCCTAATTATTTTATGTTTTTTTGTACCATCCCTCATCTTCTCTTATCTAACATATATTTAATAAATTGAACTAAATTGTTTGACAGAAGGCTATGTAATGTCTATGAATTGACATTATCTCATTTGATCCTCATAACAATTTTGGGAGTAAAGTACTATTATTAATACCATTTTACATAAAAAAGAAACGAGTGGAAAAAGGTTAAGTGGTTTGCCTGGGGTCTTCTGCACCTAATAAGTTAGCTGAGATGAATCTCACAGCTAGCAAGGGTCTGAAGCAAGATTTGAATTTAGCTTTTCCTTATTCCAAATCTAGTGTGCTCTTATCCACTGTGCCATTTAGCTTCCTTAAGTTACCCAAAACCAATAAAACTATTTTGTATTTTTGCCTTTTTCATTGGTCTTTTCCAAAGACATTGAATCATTGTTCTCTCTTAGAAAAGCTTAATTAACATAAAGTAATAACAACTTTGGGTGGCCAGAAGAACCCCAAACTTGCTTGTTAGGTTGGCCAGAAATCCCCAGAGTACATTTGGTTTGCTTGTCAAGTAGAGACACTTCCCAGGATAGAAGAGTATTAAAAAAAATCACTTGACAAAGTAGAAGTTTTTGATGGAGGGAAAGATGAACCTACAGAAGTATAGGATAAAACCTGACTAAATGAGATCCAGCTAGAAGATGAGAATGAAAAGGAATAAAATGGTCTAGGTCTGTGAGAATTTCTACTGGAATCTCTTCTCATTGATGACAAAAGAACTACTACACTTGGAAATGAATTTGGGAATAGCAGCTGATTTCTGTCCTAGCATTCAATTTTAAAGGCACTCAGAGATTTTTAAAATGTATAAGAGAAGTGAAGATTCCAAAGGAATTAAAAAATGTGAATGGTATTAATAACAGTAATAAAATGGTCATTAAGAAGAGTCAGTAATTACTGAGCCATATGTCTTCTCCATGTCTAAAATTTTCTCGAGAATATTCTTGCATGGATTGGTGATTTTTGATGAAAACGTGAAAAGGTAATGGGCTAAGTGTAAGGCTTCTTAGTTCACATAAACTCTGTAAGTTAAATGAATCAGATAGTATAATTCCCATTTTGTGAATGAAAAAACTAAAGTAATAAGAGTCTGTGCTTAATTACAGCACTAGCAAAGTTAGTAGGAAAAAGGGTTAGAACCCAGTATTTTGTTATTTAATTTTTTAAAATAATAGCTTTTTATTTTCAAAACACATATAAAGATAATTTTCAACATTCACCTTTGTAAAACTTTGTGTTCCAAGTGCTTCCTTCTATTATTAAAGTAGTGGGAATAATTTTGTAAGGCAGGAAAACTCCGTAACTCTGTGTGATCTCTTTCTGTTCCATCAGCAATCCACTGCTTCCCTTACGTGAAGAAGCGCATTCCTGTGATGTACCAGCATCATACGGATCTGAATCCCATTGAAGTGGCCATTGATGAGATGAGTAAGAAGGTGGCTGAGCTCAGGCAGTTGTGTGCCTCAGCTGAAGTGGATATGATCAAACTTCAGTTAAAGCTACAGGGCAGTGTCAGCGTTCAGGTGAGAGGGCAGCTTGTCTTATTTTAAATGTTTACCACAAAATGGAAGAGAAAAGTGCTTTCCCTTAACTTTTGCAAGAAGAAAAAATACCACATATATCCCTTCAAGTACACACAAACACACACAAGACAGCACAGAACCTTGGGGTTAGCTGGCTGCTAGCCTTGGAGAATTACCTATTTAAACCCTAGTCCTACAAAAATAATGTATATATTAAATGAATGAAGGAAAAAACTTTTATGAACTCTGCTTTGTTTAAAGCACTCTACGAGGCCTTGGGGATTCAAATCTATTTCTTTTTCTAAAAAGAAAGAAGAGGGTTTTTTTTTTTTAAAGACAGGAAATGTTTATTAAATATCTACTATGTGCTGGACACTGTGCCAAGGTGTTTACAAATATAATCTTATTAAGAGTAGAGTCTACAATGGTAACAACTTACTCAGCCAGTAATAATTTAAGGATAGGAATGGAAAGAAAACACTGAAAAAGGACCTTCAGGGATCCTGTAGAGGAGTAATGTAGGGAGACCCTTTTTCTATATAAATCCACCTTCAGGTCTGATTGAGTGTCCAGGAAGTCCAACAGAGAGCAAGTCATAATGAAAATCTTGGTGGTCCCTCAGAAGTATAGGTTCATACAAATGGACTGCTGTACTTTGTGTGGTTTTTATTTTATAGGGAAGAGATATTAAGTCCTATTTAACCAAGAGAGTCAAGACTCTAATCAAAATACAAATGGACTGTTATTCTCTGCATGGTTTTTGTTTTATAAGGAAGAGATAGATATTAAGTCCTATTTAAACTAAGAGAATCAAGACTCTAATCGAAATACAACATAGCAGACTTGATCTTGTTAGGGAAGAAAGCAAGAAAATCATGGTATAGAATTTAAAATTCCAGGGGTGACAGTTACTTCTCAGTAAACTGATCCCCTGCCATAGAATCCTTCCTTGTAACCAGGACAAATGGTTAAGGAAAAAAACAATTAATCTAACAATCATATCTGACAATATATGCAGTATTCAATACCCATAGCATCATACTTGCCTCTATTAAATAGGAGAGTTTTCTCTCTCAAGTGTACCTGGGATCTCATTTACTTGGAAGTCCCCTTCTTTGCTGTAATTTGCAACCTGTGCCTGCCATCTTCTGAGACATGTCTGTATTCTCTCCACTGTCTATAAGTTCTACACAAGAGGTCCTCTCAGTGTCTTGTGGACCTTCTTCACTTTCTTCTGACACTAGGAGGATCAGTCAGTTAAAAAGTATTTTTAAGTGTCTGCTATATGCCAGTCACTGTGCCAGGCACTAAAGATACAAATCCAAGGAATGAAGCAATCCCTACTTTCTAGAAACACTCAGGCTATCCACCAGTCATCTCTTTTCCTCCCCAAGTGATCAATCAATTTTGTCTTCCTATCTTATCTTCCTACCTCAATAGCATCTTTTATCTCTGTTCTTTATGGCTAAATTATTTGAGAAAGCCATTTAGTTAACTGTTTGGACATGTATACATATATTGTATTTAACTTATACTCTAACATACTTAACATGTATTGGTCAACCTGCCATCTGGGGGAGAGGGTGAGGGAAAGGAGGGGAAAAGTTGGAACAAAAGGTTTTGCAATTGTCAATGCTGAAAAATTACCCATGCATATAACTTGTAAATGAAAAGCTATAATGAGAGAGAGAGAGAGCGAGAGAGCGCGCGCACTCGCGCGAGCCATTTAGTAATTGGTGCCCCTACTACTTTTTCCTCTCCCTTTCTTTTTTTTTTTTTTAAACTCACTGTACTTTGGCTTCTGATTTCATTCTTCAACTAAAAGTTCTCTCTTGAAAATTCCCAATGATCTCCTGTTCAGTCCTCATCCTTCTTGATCTTGTTGGAGCTTTTGACATCAAGAGCACTTTTTTTCTTCTTTTGACATCAAGAGCACTTCTCCTTCTTCTCCTCCTCCTCTTCCTTCTTTTCCTCCTGACCTCCTCTTTCTCTTCTTCCTCTTCCCTCTCCTTCCCTTCTCTCTCCTTCCTTCTTTTTTTTCCTACTTAATAGTGTTTTATTTTTTTCCAATTACATGTAAAGATAGTTCTCCACATTCATTTTTGTAAGATTTTGAGTTCCAAATTTTTTTCTCCCTCCTTTCCTTACCTCTCTGCTTTCCAAGAGAGGAGCAATGTGGTGTAGATTATTCATACACATTCATTTTAAACATATTTCTATATTAGTCATGATGTGAAAGAAAAATCAGAATAAAAGGGAAAAACCATAAGAAAAAAAAAAAAGGTGAACATAATATGCTTCTATCTGCATTCAGTCTCTATAGTTCTCTCTCTGGATGTGGATAGCATTTTCTATACCAAATGTATTTGAATTGTCTTGGATCACTGTATTACTGAGAAGAATTAAGTCTATCATAGTTGACCATCACAAATCTTGCTTGTTACTGTGTACAATGTTCTGCTTCTCCTATTCACTTCATGTAGCATAAGTTCATGTAAGTCTTTCTGGACTTTTTTGAAAACAGTATGCTCATCATTTCTTATAAAATGATAATACCCCATTGCATTTATATACCATGATTTATCCAGTCATTCTGTAGTGTGTTCTTTAAAATTATGTTGTTGCCGTCTTTGTGTCTATTACTGAGAATAGCTAAGTCTTATCATAGTTGATCATTTCACAGTCTTGCCATTACTATGTGCAGTAGCACACGTTCTTCTTTGGCTTTTTGTGACTATTCTCTCTCCAGGTTCTTCTCCTTCTTATCAGAACATTCCTTCTTTGCAGGATCTTCATCCAGGTCATGAGTACTGGAAAGACTCCAGACCCTCTTCTCTTCTCCCTTTAGACTGTTTCATTGGGAAATCTCAGCTCCCATGGGTTCAAATAGTAATCTGTGATGATAATTCTCTCTCTCTCTCTCTCTCTTTTTTTTTTTTAATTAAATAGCCTTTTATTTACAGGATATATGCATGGGTAACTTTACAGCATTAACAATTGCCAAACCTCTTGTTCCAATTTTTTACCTCTTACTCCCCAACCCCCTCCGCTAGATGGCAGGATGACCAGTAGATGTTAAATATATTAAAATATAAATTAGATACACAATAAGTATACATGACCAAAACGTTATTTTGCTGTACAAAAAGAGTCAGACACTGAAATATTGTACAATTAGCTTGTGAAAGGAAAAAAAAAATGCAGGTGTGCATAAATATAGGATTGAATTCAATGTAATGGTTTTAGTCATCTCCAGAGTTCTTTTCTGGTATAGCTGGTTCAGTTCATTACTGCTCCATTGGAAATGTTGGTTGATCTAGTTGCTGGGATGGCCTGGTCCATCAGAACTGATCATCATATAGTATTGTTGTTGAAGTATATAATGATCTCCTGGTCCTGCTCATTTCACTCAGCATCAGTTCGTGTAAGTCTCTCCAGGCCTTTCTGAAATCATTCTGCTGGTCATTTCTTACAGAACAGTAATATTCCATAATATTCATATACCACAATTTATTCAGCCATTCTCCAACTGATGGGCATCTATTCAGTTTCCAGTTTCTAGCCACTACAAAAAGGGCTGCCACAAACATTCCTGCACATACAGGTCCCTTTCCCTTCTTTATAATCTCTTTGGGATATAATCCCAGTAGTAACACTGCTGGATCAAAGGGTATGCACAGTTTGATAACTTTTTGCGCATAGTTCCAAACTACTCTCCAAAATGGTTGGATTCGTTCACAACTCCACCAGCAATGCATCAGTGTCCCAGTTTTCCCGCATCCCCTCCAACAATCATGTGATGATAATTCTCAAATCTACTCATATCACACCTTTATTAACTTCCAGTTTCTCCACCCCAGAGGCCTGATTGATCTATTTCAATTCAGCATGTTCAGAACTGAGCATCTTTCCTGATGAGTCCCTCTCTTCTTTCCTGAAAAGGAGTCCTGAAAAAGAGCCCCCTTCTTCTTAACTTTCCTAGTATTGCTGAGGGCACAACCATGCTCCCTGTCACTCGGGCTTGCATCCCAGGAGACATTCTGTATTCCTCATTCTCTCTCCCTCCCATATCCAATTTGTCGTCCTTTGTATACTCTCCATTTTCTCCTCTGACACTGCAGTCATCTACATATTTCATGTACAATCCAATGATACTGGCTTCCTTGCTATACCTTGAACAAGACACGACGTCTCCCCACCTGAGAAATTTTCTCTCGCTGTTCCCCATTCCTGAAATGTTCTCCTTCCTGGTTTTCCTTGGCTCCTCTCACATTCCAGCTTAAAACTACCCTTTTACCAGAATATTTTCCTGATTCTCCTTGATGTCATTGCTTTCACTCTACTGATCATCTCTAGCTTAACTAGTAGTTAGTCACCTAGCATTTATTAAGTACCTACTTTATGCCAGGCACTGTGCTAAACTCTGGACATAGAAAGACAAATAATATAGTTGTTTATATATTGTTCATCATTTCTGCCATCACACTACAAGCTTCTTAAGTGGGAACTACTTTACTTTTT